>NC_133476.1:20936717-21101345 GCF_025370935.1 Choristoneura fumiferana | reverse complement strand
TTTGAGAGGCGCTAATTATATTTTTTCTTCGATAGTCGACGTCTTAATAATCAAGGAACTGCAGCTCTTTTATTTTTATTTCCTCTTATTAATTAGAAATATTTTTTTAAGTGGTCGATATGACGTTTGTGAGATTGAATGGCAGAACGTTTTGAGGCTCAGTACTTTAGTAGAAACATTAAAAAAAAACGAAGTCAACTGTCACTGCTGTCAACTGTCAAGTAGAATCTAACCTAAAACCTTTATTTGCTTTGCGATTTGGTGCGATCAGTGTGTTTTTTGTTTGGATAATTTTTTACGACTTAGCCCAAACTCTGGGCTTTTGAATTTGCCACATTCTCCACGACCTTTGCACGATAATTTGACCACGATTGGATATTTTCGACGACTATTTTTGGCTCTGTTCTTAGACAACGTTATCTGAATTCTCGGCCACCCTTGGCTTGACATTTGGACTGCCTTACGAGTAAATTCGAATCACAGTATCCCTACAATGGATTCAGACGATCCGACAGTATTCGAGTAGAAATGGAGCATTACAGAAATGTTTCCAAATGCTTTGTACCTTCGTCTATGAAATACAAACGAGATTTTCCGAATTCGGCGTATTTACGCATCCTAGTCTTTACAAGCGACTTGGTGCAAGTCAGCTTCATCTTCCACTGCAAGTTGCTCATCAACAAATCATTATACGAACCTCTAGCCCTTCAACATCAACACGGCAAAGGAAAACATAACAGAAAGCAGAGATATCGTGTTTTTTTACCAAAACAATAAAAAGGACATGGTCTCAGTAAGAGTCATGCAATACATTAAAATAATTAATTGCATGTTGCACAAATGGGTTTATATTCTTTATTTCAAAGTGTATTGAAGGAAGAGTTTCTGCTAAATCATTTACAGAATGAAGTGGCTTGCAACTTGCACTTGTCCATCTAAGTCATAGCGAGCTTGAGGATACATGTGAAATGCGTGATTTGAAGATTAAAAGAATCCGTATTTTTGAAGCCTCTCTGTTTTAACCATAACCACATAAAATTATGTAGACAAAGCTGTCTTATTGCATGTGTTTTAGATAGTTTTAGTTAATTTGGAGAGTAATATAATAAAAATGCAATAATTTATATTTTATTTATTTCATAAATGTACAAATTATCAAAAAACGTTAGCATAAGCATATGACTCAAAAGACCCTATTTGTTGGAACATGCTACCTATACAAAGCTGTCCTATTTGCATGTGTTTTAGATGGTTTTAGTTAATTTGCAGAGTAACATAATAAAATGCAATACTTCATTTATATTGTTTTTTATTTCATAAATACACAATTATCATAAAAACGTTTAGCATAAACATATGTCTCAAAAGACCCGATTTATTGGAACATGTATATAATATTCTGGCAAAGGGTAATTTAAAAACAAGTCGTATTTTTAATAAATTAAATATTGTGCCATCCCCATAAAGGCATTAGAAGTACTACTAAGAAATACAACGAAATGTAATACAATATTATAGGTCACTATGTGTTAAACCGGGATTTTAGTTACTTTGCATTAAAAGATGTCCTATCTCGTCTCAAGGGAAAAGCTGATCGCGCTGTTAAGATTTTTTCATTTCCTAAGCAACCGTGGTTTGATTACTTGTGTGTTACATGTAAAAATATGCTACATTGATCATAAGTTATAACAAACCGTGGTGATTTACTTGTATTTTTAGTACTTGTACTTGTGACAGTGACCCTAGATAGTATTGTTTGTTCTACCAGTTGACCTGGATGTGTATATTACTACTATCTTTTGCCCGCGGCTTCACCTGCGTGGAATTCGGTTATCGCGGCGCTGTTCCCTCGGGAAAAAGTAGCCTATATCACTCTGTGGCCCATAAACAATCTCTATGCCAAAAATCACGTCGATCCGTCGCTCCGTTGCGACGTGAAAGACGGAGAAACATACAAACACACACACTTTCGCATTTATAATATTAGTATGGATATATATGGCATTCAAGCTGTTTTATTTGTCTGACTCTAATACATACATGACCGGGAATCGAACCTGATCAAAATCTCTGTAAGCAATGTTACAAATTCTGCACATTTTTTCGTTATTTTTGATGATGAGAATCATAAGTGAAAAGAAACATATTTTACAAGTTTTTTTTTTTTTTTATTCGACTGGAATGGCAAACGAGCAAGTGGATCTCCCTGATGGTAAGAGATCACCACACCCATAGACAACTGCACACCTGGGTATTGCAGATGCGTTGCAACCTAGAGGCCAAAGAAGGAATACTCAAGTGCCAGTTATTTCACCGGCTGTCTTACTCTCACGCCGAAACACAACAGTGCAAGCACTGCTGCTTCACGGCAGGATTAGCGAGCAAGATGGTGGTAGCATCCGGGCGGACCTTGCACAAGGTCCTACCAGCTCAAATTCAATTAAATTTTATTCGACTTGCAATGTACGAGTATGTATGTATTATAATTATAACCAAAATGAGAATACAAATTCAAAGTACCATTAGCTTAGCACAGCAGTACTTATACTATTACAAGATTAGATGACAATGCAAGACAAGTATAGTCAACAAAAAGTAATTGTGAGGAAAAATAAAAGCTTACACAAATAAAACCAAAAATGATATTTAAAGAAAAAAAAATTGCTGACTGTACTTATTGTCGACTGTACTTGCATTGTCAACTAAAAATACATTTCTGTATTAAGAGATTGTCATGTTCAAAATTACATTTCGTGCTAAATCTTAAGTCTATTCTATTCTCTTTCATTAACCATTGAGGTTCTGTGATACTTCTATGCCTCTTTTTTATGGAAAAATGCATGTCCTTGGATAAAAAGGTTATGCTCCTTCACTGGCTTTTTCTTGCAACCAAAATAAAAACACCAAACGTGTGTTTACATCCACCTGAAAAAAAAGATCAAAATTATTATAAGTCCTTACTTATATTTAATATTATAAACGTGAAAGGAACTCTGTCTGTCTGTCTGTTAACTTTTCATGCTTCAATCGCTGAACTGATTTAGCCAAAATTCATTATGGAGGTAGTTGGATCCTGGGAGGAACATAGGCTACTTTTTATCTCAAGTCTTATCCCGAAAAAATGCATAGTACTCGCGGGAAAGCGATAAGCGAATTCTTCGTAGACAGAGTCGCGGGCAACAGCTAGTTACAATATAAATGTTTCACTAACCACAGAAATTTTACTCTATCATATATATATACCAGCCAATGCAGAACAATATCACCTGTCGCATCAATCACAATGTCAGTTGATATTTAAGTAAATGGTCACAATATAGGTAATATGTTTTTGTTATTCTGTGCTCTCGAAAAACTTTGGTCCGGCAACATATTCAACTTTTGATGCCCTAAAATGTAATTTAAAAAAAATAGACGAGAAACTGTATTGATATATATTTTGTACTTACGTTCATCCATTTTACCGGTACGGACAAGTGCTTTATCTCCTCTGATTTCGGCAACATTGTATACTTATCACTGTTCAAAATATTTTAGACTCATAGCCATGTGTGCAAGTTCCTTGAATCTGCTCGCACAAATTCACTCATTTCGTATTGAAAGCGGCTTCGCTTAAATAGAAAATATGGTCCAAAAGTCAAGCCAAGTGTCGTCGAGAATACAAGATAGCGTTGTCGAAGAAGCAGAGCCAAAATAGTCGTCGAAACTGTCCAATCGTGGTCCAATATTATGCAAAGGTCGTGGAGAAATGCGGCAAATTTTAAAGTACTGAGTTTGTGCTGAGAGGTCTTTAAAAATTATCCAAAAAACACATTGATCGCACCAAATCGCAAAGCAAATAAAACGGTTTTAGGTTAGATTCTCATAATGGCGGAGTCGCTGGAGGGGCTCAATACTATGCTCAGTGACCTCAGTATCGTCTCCCAACAGGTGGGTCTTAAGATGAACATGGACAAGACTAAAATCATGTCAAATGTCCATGTCACACCCGTGCCGGTTATCGTTGGAACGATGTACTCGAAGTTGTTGACCACTATGTTTACCTGGAACAAGTTGTCCAGTTGGGTAGGTCCAACTTCAACAAAGAGGTCGCCCGAAGAATCCAACTCGGATGGGCAGCGTTCGGGAAACTTCGTGATGTCTTCTCGTCCAATATTCCGCAGTGCCTGAAGACTAGAGTCTTCGACCAGTGTGTGTTGCCAGTGATGACTTATGGCGCTGAGACGTGGTCCTTAACTGTTGGCTCTTAGAGAGGCTCAAAGTCACGCAACGAGCTATGGAGAGAGCTATGCTTGGAGTTTCTTTGCGCGATAGAATCCGGAATACGGAAATTCGTCGAAGAACTAAAGTCACTGACATAGCTGGAAAATATGCAAATTGAAGTGGCAATGGGCAGGCCACATCGCTCGAAGAACAGATAACCGTTGGGGAGAAAAGTCCTCGAGTGGCGACCACGAACCGGAAGACGAAGCGTTGGCAGGCCTCCCACCAAGGTGGACTGACGACATCGTGAGAGTAGCGGGAAACCGGTGGATGCAAGTGGCAAGTTGTCGTTCATTGTGGCGTTCTAAGGGGGAGGCCTTTGTCCAGCAGTGGACGTCTTCGGGCTGATGATGATGATGATGATGAGGTTAGATTCTACTTGACAGTGACAGTAGTGACAGGTGTCGTTTTTTTTTTACTGTTTCTACTAAGTACTGAGCCCTCAACGGTTCTGCCATTTCAATCTCACAAACGTCATATCGACCACTTAAAAAAATATTTCTAATTCATAAGTGGAAATAAAAATAAAAGAGCTGCAGTTCCTCGATTATTAAGACGTCGACTATCGAAGAAAAATATATTTAGCACCTCTTCAAAAAACTTTACTTAGCCAATTGCTTAAGTGACTAATAAAGTTATACCATATGTTTGAGCCGGTGCTTCTGCTTGAACGTATGATGATATTGAATGAGTTATTATTATTATTATTGGGTCTCATAACCTAAACACCGTGTATAATGTTTTGAACTTACATGATTCTCACTTATAACTTAATATTTCTGCTTCTGGATGCTGAAGATCTGTACTCAGAATTGGGTGACAAGAGGCTGAAGAAAAACAATAAAAATCTAGTACGATATGAAGTAAATTTTTAACTAATGTCCTTGGTAATGCTTCTGCTTATTTAACGTCCTCTTGATACTAAATTACTAGCACAAACTAATCCCCAAAGCTCACACATTTTGCAAGCAACTGTACAGCGTACTCTTTAACATTTTAACAACCCAAGTCATCTTTCTGATCAACGGAATGTTGTCCGCGTTTCAAACTCTCCCAGTGCCTGTCCTTCTTGACCTTAGGCTGCGTTTACACGAGAGACTATGTTTATCATGAAGCCATAGAAACGCTTCATTTACTTATCCTCGTTCAGCACAACTCTAGTGGAAACAGTTGAGCGGAGCGAGAATATAGGTAATTGGAGCATTTCTATTGGTTCATGAGAAATGTTCCTCGCAACGCTACCTCGCACATCTCTAGTGGAAACTCAGCCTTATCGTCTATTGGTCGTCCGCTCCGTTACGCCCACTAACTTTAACTTTTACGTCCAACTAAACCACAGATTACGCAATCGCAATTAAAGCGGCGCCATGCCATAGATAATCAAAGGGAATAATTTTGGTCCGCGATTATGTTGAGTGGAGCCTGTAGGAGAGGTGGCCCTCAGGAGGACGGAGGGCGCTCAAGAGCCGCGTTTAATTAATGGAACCCTCCACGGGCTCTCTACACGGATTTAATTGGAGGAAATTTGTTGCCGCCTTAAGTGTGTTGAGGCCTTGTAGTTATGGCCTCCAGAAGTTGGCGCGGATCCGGCCCGAAGGACCATCTCTTTGGCGCAAAATGTACAGCCGTGGAAACGAAACAATGAGCTGTAGCCCAACAATGGCGGAGAATTTAATTCGTTTTAAGTTGAACTGATTGAGCTCTGTGGATTCGGGACGAAAACGATCAAATTGAGTTTCGCTCTAATATTCTTTTCAAGACTGTATTCGATCGAAGAATTCACAAATTGGTACTTTAAATTACCTAAATTGAAGTGGCTATGAATTATTCAAATGGCAGGATAATTCAAGTAGCACCTGATGTCATTCAGTCTCCAAAAATGCTTAAATAATTACGCAAGAAGTTCCGCTTTACCTAACTTGACCATGGTAAATATTAGAAGGTGCTGATGCTTGTTGAAATTGATCTTTATGTTTCAAGATCTAAGGCTGCACTCTGGGGCTGCCTTCGTCCCAAAACAATAAAACACTTTAACTCATAAAGGATGTAAATAAAATACGACCTAAATAATTTGTTTCCCAACTTCGTATCGGCTACGGCCGCGATAAATTCATATTTCGCGGCTTAACTCGCTTCGGGGTGGGTTTAGCACCGTCCTGCGCTTTGAATAAATACTTAATATATGATGCAAATATTGTTGTAATAATTTTCAATTTAATTCGGACCGTTACTAAATCGGCAGTCATTTCCATTTTGTTACGTTCTACTCCGGTGAAATAATAAATTTAGTATACTTAATGGAGCTGAGTAAAAAAATGACGAGCACAAACTTATTCAGGTTTTTAGGTACTTTGTTGCCTGTTCGTCTGTCCGTCCGTGCGTTTATCGAGATTTTTTTTCTCAGGAACGTATAGAGGTATCCAGCTGAACTTCAAAAAAGCAAGACATAAAAGAGATAAAAGCAACATCGATTCTATAAGAAAAAATATACACAATTTTGTAATCTATTTACTCTCAGTTCTGTGGTCAGAGCAAAGCCCTACTCTCTTCAGCATTGTATAAACAAAATGGAAATGCTTATTCTACAAATAGTCAGCAAAGGGCTCATGGAACTACAGTGAGACTCACTCATATTAAATGATATTGTACCTACTATTACTTATACTGTTGTTTTTGTATTGTACTGTGTGATATTGTATTGTAGTTGTTGTTGTTGTTGTGTATTGTTTATGTTGACGACCGGATGGCCAAGTGGTTAAAGAACCTGACTACGAAGCTTGAGGTCCCGGGTTCGATTCCCGGTCGGGGCAGATATTTGTATGAATAATACGAATATATGTTTTTTTTTATTCGACTGGATGGCAAACGAACAAGTGGGTCTCCTGATGATTAGAGATCACCACCGCCCATAAACATCTGCAACACCAGGGGTATTGCAGATGCGTTGCCAACCTAGAGGCCTAAGATGGGATACCTCAAGTGCCAGTAATTTTACCGGCTGTCTTACTCTCCACGCCGAAACAACAGTGCAAGCACTGCTGCTTCACGGCAGGATTAGCGAGCAAGATGGTGGTAGCAATCCGGGCGGACCTTGCACAAGGTCCTACCACCTGTTCGATTCCCGGCCGGAGCAGATAGGTATTTGTATGAATAATACGAATGTTTGTTCTCGGGTCTTGGATGTTTAATATGTATTTAAGTATGTATTTATCTAAATAAGTATGTTTATCTGTTGCCTAGTATTCATAGTACATGCTTTGCTTAGTTTGGGACTAGGTCAATTGGTGTCGTGTCCCATGATATATATTTTTATTTATTTAATTATGTCGTGTATTGTAAACTCGATTTAAGACGTGAGTCTATCAGCAAAGGGCTCTTTTACAATGTAAAAGGCTACAATGTCTACGTATAGTGCCAGCCAGCGCTTTAGTAATTTTACTCTTCACACGCAAAAACACAGGAACCGCGTAACTTACCCAACCCCGCAGATCCACAACCAAATCTCGCCTACGAATGACGCGTTAAATCCCCCGTTTTTCCCGCGGCCATGCGTCATGTACGCCGTCAGTTTTTCCGTCGTCGGCTTGACCTGCGTCACTATTGACGGTGCTCTGTGCCCGTTTTTGCGAGCTGCGATTTATCCTCTTTCTGTACCTAGCTTAATGAACATTTTTACAAGTTTATATAAGTGTTAATTAAATGTCGGAAAAACTTAAAGTATTTAGTTTGTTCAGAATCGAAAGAAGGATCGATTACGAGTACTTTACACTTTAAATCAGGTTGCATTTTTTGACATCAATCTTTTACTGTGCCTAGTATATAATTGCTACTTTTTAGAAATGAATTTTAAAGAAAAACACTTAAAATTAATTTCCCAAAAGAAGCACTTGGGTAATTTAATAATTTTTCTTTTCCACTGTCGAAATGTTTACAAATGCAACATACGCCAAATAAATATCTTAGCCAGGTTGCATATTATTTAGATAATTGAAAACTAGTACTTTACCTGTCAAGGTCAAAATATCTTCATTCAATTTAGGCTATGTCAAGCACTTATGAATGTCAAAAAGATCTAACACCGGTTCGGAAAAACCTCTGTTGAGAAGAATCTGACAAGCACATATATAACTAGAGTAGAATAAAATTACTGACTTAGCAAAACATATTTACAAACTGAAAGTTATATATTAATAAAAAAAGTTATATATTATCAAATACTCAGATTTACAGTACATTCCTTAGTGTTGTACTAAACAAGTTGATAGCTCGCAACTCTTAACCACATAATTCAATCAGTTATTTTACCGTCTTTTCTATTATCATTCCGGCATGATTCTCAACTTGTAGCCCTTTGTCAGGATCTTTATTATTCCGTGCTGTCCGTCTGTCACTCGCTTTACTACCTATCAAAAGGTTTTATAGACCTTAAAACTTTGTGTCCCCAGTCCGTAAGCTAATAGCCGGATGAGGAAAAAAAATATGCGATATTTCATACTATGTAAATGAATTTTTGCTGCTGTTTGTACACTGTTTTAAAATTAATCCAGAATACTTCAGTAGGTTTACCAAGTTTTACGGAACACATTTTTTAGTTAAAAATTTTCAGGAATTTTAATTGAAGTCGCCGAATATTTTCATAATTACGCGTTAAGTTAGGTACTTTATAACGCGTGTCTTTTACTGTTAGGTGTTCAATACTTGCTTATTATTACAATTAACATTTGTTACGTGCACTGACCAAATGGGTCTGTACCCAAAACCTAAATAAGTTAGCATCAACGCCACAATCAAAAGTGAAACAGAGCACAAATCCGCTACGGTTAGAAAAGGAGCGCCCGATTTAACACAGCACATATATTAAAACAGTGTTCATTACGCATTGAGCGGGCAATAACGGACCAAATTAAGTCCTCCCACGCTTAATGGGAGTAATGAAGACGGATAGCCGCTTTTCGTTCGGCGATAATGCGAATTAGTTTGTGTTAGCTGCGGGATACCTTGTAGGTGCAACTTTGGTAACATTCTTTAAAAATAGTAAGTTTTATTTGGATTTTTTAACATTCTTATTTTAGGTTGTGGCTTGTAATAAGCAGGAGCAATACATTTTACAACTGATACCTCATCATCTCGGCCGATATCCGTCCTACTGCAGGACACAGGCCTCCTTGCAGAATAAAAGGGCTTGGGCCGCAGTTCGTAGTAAATTTTGTACATCTAGGTACAAAGCTCTGGCGGGTGCAATAATCAAGTAACTTCAAGGAAAATAGTCTAATTTCAATAATCAAGTAGGTACATTTACCAAAAAAAGTGATATAATTTATACTTTGAAACACTAAAAAGTAAAATGAATACGAGTAACAAAAAAGTCACCGGTGATACATCTTCAAAACACCCAATTTTAAAACGCAACCATGAACTATATTGAGTATCGATGATCGCATAGGGCACCGAACTGCAACAAGTGATCAGGGCTTAGTTTGAAGCTGGTCACAGCGGCCATATAAATTCTACGTTGCTACACTGTGTTTTAGTTTTACCAGCGATGTACGGGAGGTCGGGACGGAACCATTTCATTATTATTTTGCTATAATTTCTGTGGCAAATGTATGAAAGGACAACATGACATCATTTATTTAGATATTAGTTAATGAGCATAAACATAAATTTTGCCAGATGTTGGAGAAATTGTGTGCGATCAAATTATTTATAAGACCATTGTATACACCACATTTTATGCGAAATAAAGTAATTTGATGAACTAAAAGAATTTCCTTGCTCACCCGCGACCTTACGATAGCTAAGCTTATGCAAAATATGCGTGTTCATGCAGTTCCTCCACCAAGCAAGGAAATTCTTTTAGTTCATTGATGTGGACCTCCGCCAAGTAACGCCTGATTCAATAAATTAAAGTAATTTGAATTTGACATGTAGCATAAAGGTTTCACCTTGATACGTGATTTGGGCTATACTCGTACATACCGTTGTGTTGTTAGTGTTCCCAAAAGACTGCATAGGAATTTCGTCATCGGTGATTTATAAAGTTTTTGAAAAATAAGTTTTTTATTACTATTTCTTTTGATCTACTAATTCTAATATTTATTGAATCAGGCGTTACTTTGCGGAGGTCCATATCAATGAACTAAATAATTTCTTGCTCACCCGCGACCTACGATAGCTATCGTAAGGTCGCGGGTGAGCAAGGAAATTATTTTAGTTCACTACTAATTCTATTCTTTGTCTTTACACATTGCAGTTCCCTCTTTTTATTTGAGCTAATATTACATGAAAGTAGGTTGAATAGTTTTTTTTTATGAAGAAACGAGTCAGTGGGTCATCTTATGGGAACTAATCACCACTGCCCATGAGTACCAACTACTCAAGTAGAGTCATTGGTCCGTTGCCAGCCTTTTAAGAAAGTATAAGCACTTTTCTTGAAAGCCCAAAGTTTGATATCTGAGAAAGCACAGTTTCACGCGTGATTGACCAATGATATCAATTGATGATTAATAAAACGTTACTAAGACAATCTACTTGAACGATATACATATTGTGTGGTTTGAAGGAAACTAAAGGAGCGACCACACTACTGCTAAAAATACGGAGATGGTACGGAATCGAAGTGACGTGCCGTAAACGTCACGACATTGCGTAAAGAGCATTCGGTAAAGCCATGACATTTACGGCAAGTCACTGGATTCCGCACTATCAGTGTATTTTGAGGAGCGGTGTGGAGGGCATGCGATAAAATCGTGAGTCTTAGTGTGGTTTTACAGTGACGCTTTCGCCAGCTCGGTTGGTAAGCGCGGACCGTAAACCTGTTTTTTTTTTATTTATTTTTTATTTTTTTATTATACCACTCTTACTGCTGGTACTGAACCGTCTCCGTATTTTGAGCAGCAGTGAGGTCGCTCCTTTTGATGCTTCATTGCGACTACTAAAAGGCGGCACTTTTTAGAGAACATATTAGTTTTGGGATGTCATTTGCACGTCACAGTCAACGATGACCCGCGAAACTGCGCTTAAAAATTGAATGCTGCAAACACTTAGCCATCTTGTTAGTAGTGGCTTAAGAGCAAGTTAAAGAACTCCACAAACAAGCGTGCAGCCGGATATTAACCGGGCATTATGCAAACTCGGCCTTATAATATATTTCGCGGAGCAAAGGGATTACCATGGCCCTCAAGACGGATAAATTTCCTCTCCTCATTGTACTTTATTGCGTTTTTTTAAAGCGAGGGCTTATACTTGAAATTATTTCTTTGGCTTCGGGTAAATATCAAAAGGCGGGTTTACGGCCAAGCGTTGGTCTAGTTTAATTTGTATTAACGGCCAACAAGGTCAATTATTCCAGAAAATTGTTGGCCTTGTAGATTCTTATGAAACGTTATTTCAGGTTGAGTTTTACGCTTGGTTGGAATTGTTGCACCAGTTTTGACGTTGTCTACAATATCTACCAGCTCTCACGGGTAGCGATTACCAAATCATACGCGCGCAAAGTCTCGGGCTACAAATACAAACCACAAAACCATCTGTTCCATACTAGAAACTTCTATAAATACATTGACCTTTAATTGAGGAGGTCTATGCCCGGAACTAGAACTTATCCAGGCTAAGATGATGATGGACGACGCACGCAAAGTGGCGGGCTACAACTAGTAACCATTAATCAGTTTCCACCAGGGATGTGTGAGGATGTTTTGGGAGGAATATGTTTTTAATTAACCAATAGAAAGGCTTCATTTACCTCGCCTTGCTCCGCTCAGCTGTTTCCACCAGAGATGCGCTGTGCAAGGATGTGTAAATGAAGCGTTTCTATTGGTTTATGAAAAACACATCCCTCGCAACTCATCCTCGCACATCATTGGTGGAAACGCTGCTTTAAACTGTCGGCTCCAGCTACTAGTAATTTCTATAAACCACATTGACCTTAAGCTTGACTCGAACCCGGCCTTACGAGCCCGCCACCTGATTTTAAAGACCGTGGTCCAATAATCCAAAATCAATGGACATTCCATTTGCATTATACAACGGCTTAATCCCGGGAAGTGAAAAGCCCGCCTGGCGGGCTGCCAGCCGGGACTCAATTAGGGAAATAATAACCGGGACACGTGGCTTGTATCGATTTTCATGTTATCAGCTTCTATTACTAGCAGATTATTATTATTGGTATGGAAGGTGGTTGTACTACGTTTTGTTAAGGAGAGGGTCTCTGCCGTCACTGGATATTCATAGATACGTATGGAATCATCTGAGTGCAACTCGCAGTTGGCCAGTTTTTTTCTCTGCTATCAAGCTTGCGCTAGAGATAACGTCTGTACGATATATTTTATATATTTTGTATGCAGAGTCCGTTCTCCTATTTTTCCGCATAAAATAATACGTAATATGTTACCCAGATCCAATTACCACTAAAGCACCACCCTTAACTGAATTCATGTGTTTAATAAAATTAAAATTAAAATTAAAGATATTAAAAAAAATCATTGCTGAAAGTCTAGTCACTTGACAATCCAACTTAACAACTTTAGCCTTGATTTTGTGCACAAATCTTATATTATTTTAAATAGTTTTTGAAAAAGTAACTAAACATTAATTTACGTCACAGTATTTTTTCTTTATTCAAAACCTTATAGTTAGAAAACACGAAAAATGTGAACTCATTGACAGGCAGGAGAGACTGGCGACAGATTACGGAAGAAAATACACATGATAACAAATTATACCTACCTACCTCCTATTATTAGTTATATGGCCATCACGAATCAAAAGGTTCAATTCCACAAATAATCGAAGTACAATAAAGTAAACAGAAAATTATCATCATCGAGAAAGAAAGTCGTACAATGACAGTCGTTCAAAGTGATTCGTCGTGGAAATCGGTATAATGATACAATGGACGGTACAATGGACGACCACTCGCCACTTCTCTTTCTCTCGCGATGTCGTCAGTCCACCTAGCTTGCCAGCTTGCGAACGCTTGCCACAGCTTCGTCTTTCAGTTCATGGTCTCCACTCGAGGATTTTTCTCTCTCGGTTATCTACATAAACTACTATAAACAGAGCATTCTCTGAATATTAAAAATCGGCCAAGAGCGTGTCGGACACGCCCGAAATAGGGTCCCGTAGCCATAACGAAAAATATTTTTCTATGGATTTCGTAATTTGTACGGAGTATTCCAAGTTTAGGTATATTTTATACCTTAGGCTGCTATTTACTATTAAATATTCTCATTAAAACTTAACCGTTATAGTTTTCCTTGTAAGTTTGATATACTATTTTATTATTTGCAGTTTAAAGTTAAATATTTTGCAAACAAATCACTGAATCTAAAAATGAGTAGTTTTAGCAACCCCCTAATGGTTTTAAAAGACCGATCCAACGATACTACACACTATTACAAGGTTAGATGAGAAAAAAAAACACTTAACGCCTATGGGAGGCACTCTAAAAAAAATTTTTAAGTAAATTGTTATATTGTAAGTACCATTTTTGTCGGCATAGTTTACTAAAATTACAGCTTTCTAGCATTGATAGTCCCTGGGCAAAGCCGCGGACGGACAGACAGACAGACAGACATGGCTATTAAGGTTTCCGTTTTTGCCAGTTTGGCTACGGAACCCCAAAAATGTTGTTGCACAACCAAAAGTTAATAAAATCAAGCTTCTTCGTTAACAATACTGAATGTAGATAGCGTCTAGATAACGACTGCCACTAATTGCTTCTGGCCCACCGCCAGGCACCTGCATTATGAATTCAAATAAATTCTTATTTGATTCAAGACAGTTTGTGTTATTTCTGAGATAATATTGTGTTTGTAATTGATTGATTTTGATGTTTCTTTGCGGATATCCACAGAGAAAGAAAGAAGATAGAAAGGTTTATTTTGGCTCCATAAGTACCACCTAAAACTAAGACTAAAACTAGCACTAAAACTATGTTACTTGGTGACACGACAGGATACCAAAAAAGGTCTCCACTCAGCATGTGTTGCCGCACATTATGTGCAGTAACGCTGGTTTTCTGTGGAGCCCAAAGGGGAGTAAAAGAGGAGTAATGTATATGTGTATGTATGTAGCTAAAAAAATAATGTGATTATCGCACTTTCGTCGTTAAACCAAAGGTTACGCAGAAGGTTAAAAATGCAGCGAATCTTGAAGTTGCATCTTACAGGCTGGCTAAAACCAAAAAGTCGTTTCTGGGAAATTGTATTTGTTTTGTTACAAAATTATAAAAAATATTACTAATCAAACATCAAACAGATAAAAAATTCAAATCCGTTGTTGAGATGACATTAATTTCTATGATGTATTATAGAATTAAGGGTTATTATCATGTAGGGATATTTGGAAATAATTTAGGTCCGCATTAACGATCCCTTATTTAAAATAGCGAATTTGTCTAAAAAATTTAGTTGTGTTAAATAGGTATTTGTTTTGTAAGTCACATAAAGTGTTTATTTGTTTGTTCATTCGTTTCTTTATTAATCTTTTACGCTTAAAATACTCAACTGATCAAGATGAAATTTGAAATGAAGATGAGGACCTGAGAAGGGCATAGGATAGTTTTATCCCGAACAATTTTACAGCTTCTGTACGACGACAACGTCACAGGCTGATACCGAAATAAAAATATTTCTATCTTCTTCCAAAGTAGCAATATTTTACACCATGTGATAGTACCCAGCTGAACCACTATACAAGTTAACGAGGACAATACCTGCAACACAAAGTTTACATTACGCGCTTTACGGCCATTCTTAACTCTTGATGGCCATCGTAAAGATTACGATGACAACTTACTGCTGGCGCCACAGCCTACCGCGGCAGGTTCACTTCACTGGGCAATTATGAGTAAAAAAAATGTGATAATTTGCTTCTTTAGTATAATACAGGTTTATAGAACTTATCTTGGATATCATTCGACTGAATAATAATATTTGCATTTCTTACTTTTCGTTTGCGATTTTTTTATGTGGATGTTTTTAAAACAAAAAAAAAACTTTTTATTTACGAGCAACTACCTATTTAAAACCGACCTCATGTCACCAAAACGAGTTAATTTTAGCAATAAATAGTACGTGATTAGGTCCCTGGAAACATTAGCTTCTTTTACTTTTCTAGATGGACTAACGGCATTGCGAGAGTCACGAGTAACCGATGGATGAAAGTGGCGAGATGTCGTTCATTATGGTGTTTCTAAGACGGAGATCTTTGTTCAGCAGCAGCAGGACGTCTTCCGGCTGATGATGATGACTTTTCTTGAAGTATTTCAGTATAAAGTGAAGCAGCCACCCGGAACTGTGTCCCCAGTTTTATCCGGCAGTTGCTCTTAATACGCCTATAAGTGGAATCATTCCGGTGCCTCTCCACCGTGTCTGTTAATATTTTATAGGCCATGACGTTGTCGAAATGAATGGCGGATTTATGTGGCTGTTGCGGGATAAAAAAAAACTTGAAATAAAACCGTGTTTTAAAAAATTTCTAACCCTCTACACGAAATGAGGGGGAATGTTTGATGCCAATGTCAAATTGTCAGTCTGTGACGTCTTAGTTCTTAGCAGATATACCGACTTCGATGCGGTAGGTATTTGTTAAGTAGGTGAAAAAAAACCTTGTGGTAGTTTATAATTATGTTCGATAAAAATCAGTTAACCGTTTTTGAGATATTGAACTGTGAAATAGCAAAGTCAAGGGTTTTCCAACTTTTCCAAATTGGATTGGTTCAGTTATTTGCTAATTTGACACAAATTTAGCTTGACTGTTATTATTAGACGTGTTGTTTGATTTATTGCACTGCCTGAGCTCTATTCTACATAATGAGGGGTTTCACAGAGGGGAAATATCGCTAGATGGCGTTAGTATCGTGAGGTACGTTTGACGTTTGCTCGTGATTGGTTAAAAAAAACTAAATGAGCCAATCGCAAGCAAACGTCAAACGTCACGATACTTACGCCATCTAGCGATATTTCGCCTCTGTGAAAACCCTCCGTGCAAGATTTGGAGCAAATAAATAAATAAGGTCAAAGATAGAAGTTCATAAAAAGTTATTACATTGTTTGTTTGTATGGTTATTCAAGTCAAATTTTGCAAGATGGATTGCATCACAATTAACACGAACAAAAAGAAATTCGGCTCTTGTTACAAATTGCATTGTTACAAGTTTTAGTACAGCACCGCTGGGAAAATTTAATGTCGATAGAGAGGGATAGTACAATTCGCTTAACCACCATAAGTAAATACGGCATATCTGTGCTATACGTAGTTTTACAGGTGATTAATTAATTAATTCAACTTTATGTTTATTTTGTATCAAAGAATTTTGCGCGGAAATTGGAAATTGGCTACATTTATCAGATACGCTGTAGTATCCACAGCTAATTACGCAAATTTGCACCATCCCCAATGTTATGTCGTACTTAAGTCTACTTACTAACTTAGTACTACTTTATTTTCTTGTTGATTTAACTGTATTTGATAAGGCATTATTATTGTTTCAGGTATGAATTTGGAGCTATATAGAGATTAATTAATTGTTTTATAACACGACGACAGCGAAATGTAGGTAAGTGCGTTATGATTATTTTTAGGATTCCGGTAGGTCAAAAGAAAAAAATGTACCCTTTTGGATCATTTTTTGTCCATTTATCCGTTTGTCTCTCTATTCTTTTTTTCTCAGAAACGCGTGGAGCTGGTATCACGATGTTACGCGTGGTGCTTCACTTGTTGGTTGTTCTGTAAAAGATATCACTCTTTCGTTCCTGAGAAAAGGATTTTGACAGACGGACAGTCAGATAGACGGACTAGAAAATGACCCTATAAGGGTCTGTTCTACCTTTTGAGGAACGGAACCTTGAAAGAAGAAAGTTGAAAAGAATTTCCAACTCCCGTTGTGCCCGAAAAAGCTACTGACGATCATCATAATCATCATTTCGGCCTATACACCTCCCACAGCTGGGCACAGGCCTCCTCTCAGAAATAATGACGACTGTTAATTCTGACACTTGTTTTATTTACAAAAAACTGACCGTGATTGACCCCTATATATACACCCTATATTGACACCCGATGTAAAGTGCAGATGAGGCCAAAGGTGTATCTCACTGGTTCAGTAACAGCCTCTTCACTCTAGCCTTAAAGAGATTGTATTTATCCGGAAATAGCGACAACGGGAGCGAATTCCATTCCTTAGCAGTTTGCATTATGAAAGATGAAGCACACCGCTTCGTGCGGGCTTCGTGTGGGATAAATTTTTCCGTTGCCTAATTTAAATGATAATGCTACCATAATCAGGAATGCGATGATGGTTTTTCAATCACCCTTTACATCGATGGCCAAATAAATCCAATGGAAACAAATAACAGGATGGATCCGCGAGTTAATTTACCCATTGAACGGAAGCGTAGCCGGCGCTGACCGGCAACCGGACAACGCCCGAGTCAAATGAGTTATGAAAAGCAAAACCCTTTCCACTCACACGCCTATTCGGCAAAACGTTATCAGTTTCCCAACACCCCCACAATCCCTATCTAGCTCACACGCGCCCTAAAAACAAGGACGGCCACTTCGATTTTCCAAGAAGAATTGATTCGGCAATCTGAATAGCACGTTTCGGCGTTACAGGAAATGAATTCGAGAACTTTCGATGGCTATTTACAGGGGTGGCGCGCTTCCGAATTACCTTTTCGTATTTGGATTCGGAATCTATATTTAGTTCTAGAGCTGTTTGCATTGTTTTCAAATGTTTGTATTAAGTAAATATGAAAAAGTTGGGTTCAATTTTATATGGAAAAGTTTTTTAAGTACGATGACCCATATTCTGCATTCCGCGGTATGTGATGGTGTTACCTGAACCATTCAAATGATGACATCGTTGTTTGGGGGTGTTTTTAACCATCGACGCAAATAAAAGAGGTGTTATAAAGACACCAATGTCTGTCTGTGGAGTCGTAGTTCTCAGACAAATAGACTGATTGCGATGCGGTTTATTATGTGACAGTGAATTTCCTTAGGCCGCTTATAGACGTCCGTTGTTTTCACCGGACAACGGACTTTGCGGTGTTGTACGGTTTCGTTGCCGGACAGGTGTCCGGTGCATGAACACACATTCATTGTAAGCCATACAAAACCGCAACTCCGGTAAATCCCAGACTTTTGAATAATGTCAACAAACAGAACTCATTCGCTTAATCCTCCTTAATTTCACGCGATACACTTACAAACAGATTGCGTTAATTATTGTAATTAGAAAGTATTCAGGCACACAGTTTCGCCTGGGTGCTAATGGAATAGACATGTCGCGTTAACGACGGGATCCTAGGTGCGAGATTAAATCGCAATTATTACGTAATACAAACTCATAGATAAAACACGATCTTAAGCGAAGTTACTTGTCAGCAATTGGGTGTAGGTACATTAAAAAAAACTCGGCCAAGTGCGAGTCGGATTCGCGCACCGAGGGTTCCGTATAAATATTTTTATTATATGATGTAACTAAAAATTTACGGTTTTCGCAATTTTTCCTTTATCTGTGTTAAGACGTTGCTTCGTACCAAATTTTAAGATTCTGAGTTCACGGGAAGTACGCTGTAGGTTTTGATTCCCTTGCGAATTTTCGAAAATTTGCGGAAATCAGCGGCATAAACGGCTGTATCTTTTGATTGCGTTGGCTTAGAAGTTTTTTTTTTCACAGCTCCAAAGGACAGTAGACCTGAGTATTTGATATAAATTTCGGCTTGATACCTCCACGCGTTCCTGAGAAAACGGGTCTTGACAGACGGACGGACGGACACCATAGTAATCCTATATGGGTTCCGTTTTTTTCTTTCGATGTACGGAACCCTAAAAATAACCATCTTAAAAAAAACGTGAAAATATGTAATTTTCTACCACTTTGAAATCTGTGCCTCAGCACGAGCCAACAGAAGTGGGCATATAGCTGTCTGCCTTACCTTCTTATTGGGCTTGTGTCACTCGTGCTGACCGGGGTGGGGTACCAACTTCAAGCAGGTAGAAAATAAAGTTATTCTCATGGTTTTTTTAGATAGGTTAAATTTTCAACATGACCTCGAAAAGCGACCTATATTATTTAAAATTTACAATCATTTTTGTAAAATTTAAATTTGGTTGATATAGTTAATGAGTGTCGTGTCTTTGAATATAAAATCTATTGTAAAAGCGAGTAATAATACTCTACCAAAGACTGGCCTTACTTTAAGCCAAGTTACATGCCAAGTCACGATCGTCGGCCCGTAAACTCCAAAAAACAATGGCACAAACAAGAAACGAGTTTAAACGAAACGTCGGCATTATGATTACGACAAGAAAATCCATTATTTTGTTGCGTTTGAAACGTAACCCGTCATTGTGGACTTAGTGAACAAAAGGAAACAATTTGAGGCCCGCTACCAGTACAAATTGAATGCTAACTCAGAAATTAATTTGGAACTCATTTGAATGCTTTAATTATTTTGCCGAGTGAATTTGCCGAAAGTTGGTTTTGCCTTCAGATAATTTTGTGAGTGTAGTGCAAACTCGTCATGGACGGGCGAAGTTGGAGGCCGCCCTTTAATCTAACTCGGCTTCTTGCGGCTGATTCCGTAAACATTTGTCCTGTGGTTTAATGAGAGCCTCTTAAGAATGACAGCTGTGACGTAAAGCAGACTGACGATGTGTCCATCGAGGTCGTTGGGACAAGTGATTAGCGACGAAACTGGCCTGATGTTTCCATCAAAAGTTTCGGACGCAAGGTTGATTTTAATTGGTTCTTAAATGTTAGCTGTGGTAGACGTAGTATATAAGTGAGGTAAAAATATTGCAGTTCATGGATATAGAGCTCTGCAAAGGAACACTAAAATAGGTTCTTTTATAATGGTCCCTTGGAGATACTCTGTCAATCACGCGAGATTCAAGGGAAAGGGTTTGGAAAAAAAATCACAAAATACCACGATTATCATAAAGGGAGTTATGGAATTATTTATCACGTCTATAGGTTGTAAATCGCCTGTATACACTGCTTATACACTGTCATAAAATAAATCCACAGTACACCAGCAGATTAATGTTTTCTAGGGTTAATAATAAGTGATTGTAAAACCATTTTATACATTGGTCGAAATTCAAATCATACGGTATTGTAGCGGCTACTGCCGCGATCCTGCGCGTGATGCGATTTCTCAATTCGGACGCATAAATATAATCCAACGCTCTTCTTTCGGGCTTCGATATCCAGGTTTAACGTCTGCCCGGAGAGAGATCTCTCTATTGTAGCCTTTCTCCACAGCATCAATTCATGCTACCATGGCACTCTCACATCAATTCTCTCTTCTCCTTCTCTCGAAAAATTATTAAGTATTTTTTAGCTTCGTTTTACGTACGTAGTGCCCTACTATCCTGATTAGCTACGATGCGAGCCATTTCCTCGCTAGCCGTCAGCACGTGAGTCATAAAGGGTTGCATAGCAATACAACGACTCGCATCCTCTTGTGCTGGCCGTTCTGAATCTAGGCGAGATCATAGAAAGCCTGGAACCGCCCGGGGCGGACAATCTCCGTGTTGACTTTACGAGGTACGCTACTCAAAGGTACCTACTATCCTGTTGAACACATACCGGGTTCCATGTAGCGTAGGTAGAGGGTAGTGGCGTCTATGTAGACGACTTAGTTTCATTGTATTGCTTGCTTTCTCGACTAATCAAGCACAAAACACGTCTTAAAATTAGATTCAAAATAATAAACACAAAAAAAATGGCAAGAGAGGTTTTTTCTGACCTTATTATAATGGAAGTAGTTACCTGTTTGGAAAGAAACTAGATAACAGTACTTAGTATTAAGTACGCTACGTCGATAGATTAAGAAAAAAACCGGCCAAGAGCATGTCGGACACGTCCGAAATAGAGTTCCGTAGCCATTACGAAAAAATTAAGTATAATATTTTTCTAAGGATTTCGTATTTTATACGGAATCTTCCAAGTTTAGGTATATTTTATACCTTAGGCTGCTATTTACTCTTAAACTACTATTAATTCTCAAGCATACTTAACCATTATAGTTTTCCTTGTAAGTTTGATATGCTTGCTACCATCCTGATTTTTTTTCAAATTTTTTTGGTTTAGATTTTAGAAGGGGGCGCTTGATTTAATGAAAATTTGCACTTTAAAGTTCGTTATAGCAACCCCCTAATGGTTTTACTTTTCAGTAAGACCTATCCAACGATACCCCAAACTACAAGGTTGCATGAGAAAAAAAAATCAACTCCACTTTACGTCTATGGGAGGTACTCTAAAAAAATTGATTTTGAATTTTTTATTGTACTATTTTGTCGGCATAGATTACATACATATTCGTGCAAAATTACAGCTTTCTAGCATTGATAGTCCTTGAGCAAAGCCGCGGACGGACAGACAGACAGACATGACGAAACTATAAGGGTTCCGTATTAGGCTACGGAACCCTAAAAAAGCAAGTAAATTAACCAAGTAACTTCAGTTGGAAAACTTATGTTAGTAAATAGCAGTATTTTTTTCATGTTATTTTAAAAATTTCTGAGAATAAAACTGCAATTACGAAAGTTATGGGATACCTAGTAAAACAAATAAAATATTGATTTAGAAGCAACAGTTCAATAATATTAAATTAAATCCAGAGACCCCAAACTCCTCTATCATTAGTAACCAGCACGTTTCCATACCCTTTAATCTTATACCTTGGAGTATTGAAAGTCTGCAATAAGGCCCGGCTACGACCATGCGCTACCACCAGTGCAGCTAGTGATTTTATAGTAATAAAAGCTAAATTTAATAAAATTTTCGGGATAAAAGCTCAGCGGCTTCAAGGTGAAGACGTAACAGACAGACGGGCAGACAGATACAAAAATACATAGATTACAAATAGCCATACGGAGATAAATAAATAAAATATCATGGGACAATTGAAACCAACTGACCTAATCTCAAACTAAGCGATGCTTGTACTATGTATGGGTATTATAGAATAAGTAGGAAGTATTCCACCATGAATTATTTATATACCTACTAAAACTGTTATTATTACCGCTGCACAGGGCGGCCACGCCGTACAAAATACGCGTTCTTGAATCTACATAGGCACGACGACGTCTGTACACTTGTCAATGTGTGCGTAAGATACACAAGGGCTGACTATCACAAAACCCTAATAAGTGCTACCAATGACATTTATAGGTACTTAATATGTAGGTATGGCTTAGATAGTGCAAATAAATGTTATCGTTAATCTTATCTATTTATTTAAAAGTACTTAAAATGTGTATGTCTGTGTAATTAAGCATTATTATTATCCATTACAATAGATATACGACTACAAACTTAAACGATTTTATCGGTAGGTAGTTATTACATGTATTAATCGCGATAATTTCAGAAATATTTATTCATTTAGAAAAAGGAAGTAGGTAGGGTACCGATACCATTTCGCAAAATTATTAGTGTCGTGCGGCCGAACTTAGTGTCGTACGGCGCACCCGACTGCTTTCCTGCGGTTTTCCTGCAATCTGCGCTTGAGGGGTGGGGTAACCCGAACCGGTGCGGGGCGGAGCGTGGCCATTCTCACGTTAGTACTATTATGTATTCTGTGCCGCTGTGTAATCCCTACTATATCCATATCCATACTAAAATTATAAATGCGAAAGTAACTCTGTCTGTCTGTCTGTTACGCTTTCACGTCGAAACCACTGAACCGATTTTGATGAAATTTGGTATATAGGAAGTTTGAACCCCAAGGATCAACATAGGATACCTTTTATTCCGGTAGAGGGCGCCACCGCGCAATAACCTAAATCCGCGCAGATGAAGTCGCGGGCATAAGCTAGTAAAAGATATGCTCGCTGTGCGTACGCTCGTAGTCGGGGCTGTACCGGTTGAATGGGGGCAGCGGAGCGAGTGACGCTGGCGCAGCGCCAGAGGCTACGTGTCCGCAGCTTCTGTAATGATGTTAGAGATGCCGCAGCATCTCAATTTTGGTGTTAGTAAGGTGAGAATCCAGCAGAATGGCTCAAATAAATCAGGCTGTGAGCAAATATACTCTTCTTAGTCGGTATATTCTTTACAAGATGGTCGTGGAGGATCAGTAGTGAACCTTGTAACTCTAAACCTTGTACTCTACAGTCGAGTGTAAAAATATGGACTTACCCAACGCTACAAAAATATGTACCACAGTAACATATTTTTGAGTGGTTCAAGTAGATACTCGTATATATTATTGAACTTGACTGTACGTAGTAGATCCATACTTAAATAGGTACTAAACACCAAAGAATCAATCAAAATATTGTTTTTTTAAAAACCCTCTTACCTACTTATTTAACTTATTGTACTACCACACAAACCGATTTTGTGAAATACTTTTATTTTTCTTTTACAATTAAAACAGATGCAAAGTTGTCGCCGGACAGGATTTGATTAAAAAACTTCCAAGTAACTTGCTTGGTTGACTTTTTTCAGCGAATTCTGAATTTCTGTTTAAGTTACAAGTATCAATGAGCGCTCGGGGAAATCATCAGAGCATTACTGTCGAGACGTTTGTACTGTGAAATGTTTTTACTTCAGTGGAAATGCACAAGATTTTTCTTAGCAAACATAAACGTACGTATGCACAAAAATAACTAATTTATCGAATCACGCGTTACTTTGCGGAGGTCCTATCACTGAACTCAAAGAATTTCTTTGCTCACCCGCGACCTTATAATAGCTAAGTTTAAGCAAAATATGCGTGTTCATGCAGTTCAGTGCTCGTCGCCAGTTTATTATGTATCCGTTTGATACCATCATAGAATATACATTTTCTAAGTAAAATACTATGCTTTGTAAAACGAAATATAATCACCAACAACGGTTGCTATGAAAAACTCTCATAGACAACTATGCGGTGGTGATAGATGGGTTTGTGTGATTTGTGATTTGTGCGTGTTCTTACAGTGTGGAGGTGGAGAAACTGCATGAACATATCTTGCATAAACTTAGCTACTATACGGCCGCGGGTGAGGTGAGCAAAGAAATTCTTTTAGTTCAACAAAAATAACGATCTTTTCATACGAGTTTCGAAAGTGGTTCTGAAATCGACTTTTTATTTACTCGTATTCTAGTAAAGAAAATACTAATTAATTTTATCTGGGTTTTAGTCGATTAAAACAAATTAAAACAATAGAAGCCTCAAAGCGTGGCCAACAACGGATCATACATTACGCTTCGGAAAATACTTCTTGTTTGGTAGAAGTTTTGTCTTTCCGACGTTCAAAAAAATCCCAACAAATATCATAAAATATGTCGTTTTACATGATAGACTTACAGTAAACCCTCCAAGGCACAATCCCTTGCACATCAAACACGCAACCTCGCAATTTAGCAGAAAGCCTCTGATACGTAAGTGGATGATAAAAATTGGATGCTATCCACTCCCGGTGATCGCTGGCGCTCAAGGGAAATCACGAAGGGAGAGAGCGTTGTATACTGCGCAACGCATTACTATCATTAAGGTAATATAGCATTAACATAAAGTTCGATGGGAATTACTCTCGGATCCCTCTTTACGTGCTCGATCATTGTCAAAAGCATCGATAATTCCTAGCTGTTTTATAAAGACAAGCGTGTCTTGAAAATTACTAATAGTAAAGGTAAACTCTTTATTGTTAAAAATAATTAAACAAACACTATTGACAAACATTACATAACATAAAGATCTTTAAACCATTATAGACAAAAAGCCGGCCAAGTTCCGTAGCAATAACGAAAAAATTAAGTAATAGTTTTCTAAGGATTTCGTATTTTATACGGAACCTTCCAAGTTTAAGTATAGTTTATACCTTAGGCTGCTATTTTCTGTTAAACTACTAATAATTAATTAAGAGAGAGAGAGAGAGAGAGAGAGAGATTTACACATAAAAATACATAAGATGGAAAAAAATTAACATCGAATACTATAAAGTGGACCCCACTCAGCATAATGTAATGATAGTAAGTATACTCATACTCATACTCTTTTATTGGTAATATCATTATTACATGTCATTTTGTTAAATTATTCTAATATATTCTAAGAACTAATTAATTAAATAATTTCAGTAAATAATAGCCGTTGGCTGAAATTTAAGGAACTCATCAAAAGTGTAGAATGTGTATATCAAACTTTCAAGGAAAACTATAACGGCTAAGTTTCCTTGAGAATTATCAGTAGTTTATGAGTAAAAAGCAGCCTAAGGTATAAAATATACCTAAACTTGGAAGATTCCGTATAAAATACGAAATCCTCAGAAAAATATTACTTATTTTTTTTGTAATGGCTACGGAACCCTATTTTGGGCGTGTCCGACACGCTCTTGGCCGGTTTTTTACATTTATGTTTGTGGTGGGTTACAAACATTACATTATGACCTAAAAAATTATGGCAGTCGAAAGGATCCCGTTTAAATATATCCGGAATGAGAAAATTATTAGCTCTTCTCTGATACCCATATTGTTACAATTTAAAAAATATTTAAATCCGCCCACATATTTTTTTTTCACGTACGCCATTACGGTGTGTACTTTTGTTGACTATACTTGTATTGTGAAACTTGTATTTTTTTTACAGTACTGACCGTGGTTGACCCCTAATCTCACCTAATGCAAAGTGCAGACGAGACATGTCAACAGACTTCAATCAATAATTTTATCGTTTATCAAGTCAACTAGTTCAGCAAATTCACTATAGATGGCGCTGTATCAAACAATAATGATCACAGAAACCGCGACAGGTGAAACTTAGTACTAAATTAAATACAAGGAAATCCTCGCTCATAGCAGACCGGACTTTTGACGTTTAAACAATGTAGCGGACAGCCGTTAAAGGTTAAAAGGTTGCAGTAACGAATTAACCGTACAATCCGAGCGTGTGTCGATTGGCTGTTACAGCGCCAAAGGGTCTCTTGACGAGGCAATGAACAAGGGGAAATAAAAATGTATTTTACAAACCGATGCTCTACAAATTCGAGCGGTAGTCTTCTTATGTTTTTGTGTGAGGGTATCATTTATAATTTTAAATTTGTGCTCTTTCTAATTTCACTTTGTCTAACAACTTACTATAATGAATAGTTTGTCTAAAGACAATTTTTATAATATCATTATTCATAATTTTTATTTTGTCGAATTTTGAAAACTCACTTTGTCGATTCTTATTTTAACTAATCATCATATAGCCGAATAACGTTTTAACGAACATTGGATTGTCTAATACTGAATTATCATAATATTTATTTTTCCTACTAACGTTATGCCTAATTTTGGTATCTAAATGTTTATTATAAAATAAGGTCAATTAGGTAGGTTAAAATTGAAATAAATTAATCCATATATTCTACTATTTTTTATTCGGTTCAAGCAAATAACAATACTAAACACACAGGGAATAGGTACGACGACGAGCGAAGCGATGAGGAGCGTTAGGTAGAACAGCGAGCCTACAGTGCGCGAGCCGAGCGAGCGAAGCGAGCGTGCCGCGGCAGCGGCCGGCGAAGCGCCAGAACCAACTTTGTTTTATAATACTAATCTTTTTAGAATTAACAAACGTTATCGAAATGTATGTTAGACAAAATATAATTATGTCAGTCAAACATTACATGAAATGAGTTTATACAAAATGAAAATTAGGTAATTTAAAAATACTCTAAACAAAATTATGTAAAGTAAGTTGTATACAAAATGACTTTCACTAATATGAAAATTAGGTAAAATGAAACATTAGGTTAAGTAATATTATTTTATCTAGCATTAGGCAAACTTAAAATAGGCAAAACAAGGTACAACCGTATAAAACAAGCTGCGGCATCAATGAAGAGCTACGTCCAATATAAAAGAGACAATTTTACGCACCTAAGCAAGTTGAATGGAATGTGGCATTAAATAAAAAGTTCGTAATTTCAAACAAAAACTTAATTCAATTCAATTAATTCGACCGGGATACAAGTTTTTTTTTAAATCTTTCTATGCGGTTTTCGGTGTCACTAAAATCTATGACATGGTTCCTAAGAGTTAGTAAACAAACTTAGTTTTAGAGTAGGTACCCTTATTAAATATAATGACCCGGATAACTCACGTCTTAAATCGAGTTTAGCTCGACATGTACCCTTCTAGGTACCCTTCTTGTGTATTATATACCTACCTAATTGTTGGCCTAAATGTGTGGCAAAAACATATTTAACTTTGTATGTAGTCTTATAGCTTCAGAATTACCCATACTGACCGATGTGCCACCTTGTATGTAAAATGGAATAAATAACAAAAATCATCAGTATAATTTATTAACCTGACTAAATACATAAGAACCTAATTCGACGACTTTTCCGAGCCCTTAACATCCTTTATTCATAGGTATTCTATTATTCCTCTTCAAAAGAGTATAAGATACTGGCGCTAATCCCAAGAAACCTGGTCTAAGCCCGCTCTCGGAACCGTCAAAAATACCCATTTTCCTTGCAATATTTATCACGAAAAAGTGTTACCCAATTTTCTTAGATTATTTCGTGCCTCAAGGGATGAGGAATCTCCACCCCCCCCTGTGATTATGCCGGATCTTTGAATCCCTTAATATTGATGGAGAGAAATAGCGATTAAGTACTAACGAGTCTTCATCTGATCAAGTTGTCACTTGCGTGGATTACTTCCCCCACTTAATCTGCTCCTGACGTTCGCCAACCGTTCCATGTCGGTGGGAATTGGAGGAAATGTTTGATACCACTATTCTTCATGCATCCAAAAACCAGCCCAAGAATACTGTCTTTGACTAACTTTGCAGCGGTTGAACCTGAAAAATAGCACACTTTGTCCATTTTAGGCCTCCATTCGGAGCCGAACATGTCTATTACATTTAGCTATTGCATAATAAACGCTAGGGCAACGGAGGACGTGATCTACCCGACGCAAGACGTGAGACGACTCCAAAGGACCCTGAGTTTCCCAGATAATGCACCTTTGCCACATCAAACTAACAACGCAAATCGCACTTTATTACCGGCGCGCAGAGTTCGTTTTCATTTAGCCGTAATTTGGACTTGAGCCGTACTGATGCGGCGAGAAAGTTTTTTTCAGGTCCGGGTTGGCAACTTTCTGGGCAATTTCAGGTTAGAGGCTCGAACATTGTCAGTTTAGAGTGTGTGGCGGAAATAGTCAAATGGGGAGTTGTAATTTATGACAATTTGAAGGGTGGTAATTTGGAAAAGCTCAAGTTTAGGAGCGGGGAGCGTTAGTGGAAGGAAATGGCTTGGATGATAAATATATTTGTAATTACACCGCTTACGGGACGGGAGAATTACTTACTCGTAATGTTCTGCTTGAAGTTCAGATGGATTTCATCATGATGTATTACTGACAAGTGGAGTATCTTGCTGATAGGTCCTATTGCAAGGTGCAAAGTTTATAAGTCTGTTTGTTTGTTACTTCATCACGTCTAAACCTCTGAACTGATTTAATTAAATTTTGAAATTCGGTATACAGATAGTTTGAGTCCCGGAGAAGGACATAGGATAGTTTTTATCTCGGAAAATTTCATAGTTCCCGCGGGATACGATAAACGAATTCTGCGCGGACGGAGTCACGGGTGACGGCTAGTGTAAACATATATTACAATCGCTGAGATTAGAGATATGAAATTAATTGCTGGTATTTTTTATGCAACGTCACTGATACTTAGGATGTAAGTTTTGGAAATTTCCATGGTTATTTTTCGAAATCCCAGAATTTCTATTCAATTGCTACTTAGGCTTAATTTTATACGCGTGCAAAGCCGCGGGGCAAGGCTTGTTTCATAAAAATAAATACAACGGCAAGACAAAAAAGTAAGTTTAATAATGGACTTGGCACAGCTATCTTATGTGAAAGACATGACATTAATTTTGCTTGAATTTAACGACTTCAGTACCTTGCTGCAGCAAATTTAGAATACATGATATTACCAAATAGCTATGAGAAAAAAATGTCCAATTGTTCACCATCATTAAAACACCAATTTGACCTAATCCGAAAGTACCTCAGAAAATTTTGTGTTATGGCTATCTATAGGCAATGGATAAATTTACTTACAATAGATACTTATTTAAATACAAATTAAATATCTAAAACTCGAGAACAAATACTCATATTTTCCATACATAAAATCTGCCTCGGCCCGGGATTGAACCCGGGTGTCAAGCTTAGTAGTCAGTTCTCTAACCACTAGGCAATTCGATCATCATTACTCCTGCGTGCCCAACAAGTTGCAGCTATATTAAACAAGCCATCGTCATACATAACAGCCTCACAAACAAAACCTTTTGTCAATTCCAGTCTCGGGTCCCCAAATATTTACACAAGTAATGGCAGTATGACAAGAAATATGCCCGCGAATAATGCTTTCAAATCACTGTTATAAACATGGGGAGACATGTATTTTGGATTTTCTTGAGCATGCATTTTGCATTTGTGATTTGAGTCTTCCAAGGGTCTTTGAAGTTCAGCTGCAGGTTAAAAGGTGTGAGATAATAAATACAATTTTATTTGAAGCCATAAGGTTCAAGAAGGTGGCTGAAGGTGGGTTATAGTAGTGGTAGCTGTGTGGTTTATACTTATTATTTATCGTTATTTTGGGTATTTTTATTTTAAGTTATACCCTATTTTTAATTTAGTAATTTTGTTTTTTTTTTCTCTCAGAATGATGACCCATTACTTTTCCAAACCCAGGATCCTCTGCTTGAGGCCGTAAAGCCAACGAGTTTTTTTCTTGCAAGTCTAAACTCGGCTTAAGAGCTTTAGGGATATGATAACAGGCCTATACTAGTCACTACAAGCGGCGTAGTTACTCTCCGGGTCATGCAGTAATAGGCTCCATTGTCACTCCATATACCACCGTTACCTATTGCGATCACGTACATTTCGGACCCTCTACGTATAAACTTGCCAAAAAGAGAAGCGATGTAGGAAGCACGTGCCCGCTCATTAATCGCGGGTCTTTTCTATTTACCCGTATTATAGGAGTGAGTTCCGTATTGGATCAGTTCATAATACTATAGGTATTTGGGACGTGCTTGTTTGTTCGTACTATAAGTGGGTCTAATTTGACAGGTTTATGACAGTCTATTGTTTTAGAGGTAGTGATACGTAAGCAGTGCTTGCGTGTTCCGGAAAAAGGATATCTTCATAATTTTCCGGGATGTGGAAAGGTTTGCTTAAAATATCATGCAATTTTGTAAGCTCATTACCATGGTTCTTTTGACCGATTTTGATTTACTTATATTAGACATTTCATTATTTTTTAGGGGTTCGTACCTCAAAAAGAGACCCCTTTTATACTCGTCCTTTTTACAGGACAAGTGAAGGTGTTGAAATAAATGTCAAATACACTTCGAGTTTTTAATTTCTTGATGTTATGAAAAAAAAATTTTTTTTTTACTTTGCATTTTTGTAGAAAAATTATAATAATGTTTGAAAAAGATAGATCTCACAAAAATCAAAAGTAAGTGGATCGGCAAAAAAATATTTTGCTTTGTATAAATTACTAATGAAATACCAACTTTATTGCATGCGTTTCAATTTGTACGGAACCCTAAAAAGTAACCAGCTACTTTTGATGTTGACGTACATACACACATACGCTCGAAAAACATATAACCCTCCTTCGGGAAGTCGGGTAAAAAGAAACTTCCATAATTTTTTCTTCAATTGGTTCAAAAGTAAATTCATTCAAGGTTTTTTATCGTGCACCTACATTCCACATTAGTATGCAGTATGTCCTATTTAAATAAGTGGAATTCAACGATCTTAAGCCCTGGAATTTCCTTCGACTCGAAATAAATTATATCTGAAACCGGTGGTACATTTAAATCTCACAATATGGACTAGGGCCTTTTCAGCTCGAGTCCTATCTTCTACTATATTAGACGTCCCGCCGAACCGAAGCAATTTGGTCGAGATTAAAACCCGAGGGCGCCCGATCACGGCCGAATCCATCCGAGCGCACACGAGCGTAATATTTGCACTGCTGTTGAACGCAAACTCGGGATCCTAACCTTTATTTTGTTTGTTTTAAATTGTTTAATGCACTGAATTTGAGCTGTTTAGGATTTTTACAGACTTTTGTTTAACTTTTTTTTGTGCTTATTTCAAATTACGAAAATTCCTAGTGATGGGATTGGCTTAAATTTTTTCAAACGCTATAAAGTTATTCTTTTTTTTTATTCGACTGGATGGCAAACGAGATGCGTTGCCAACCTAGAGGCCTAAGATGGGATACCTCAAGTGCCAGTAATTTCACCGGCTGTCTTACTCTCCACGCCGAAACACAACAGTGCAAGCACTGCTGCTTCACGGCAGGATTGCAAAAATTTTGTCGGCATAGCTTACATCTACGAGTATATTCGTGAAAAATTACAGCTTTCTAGCATTGATAGTCCCTGAGCAAAGACGCGGACGGACAGACAGACAGACATGGCGAAACTATAAGGGTTCCATTTTTGCCATTTTGGCTACGGAACCCTAAAAAGTAACCAGCTACTTTTGATGTTGACGTTCATACATACATACGCTCGAAAAACATATAACCCTCCTTCGGGCAATCGGGTAAAAAGAAACTTCCATAATTTTTTCTCCAATTGGTTCAAAAGTAAACTTATTCAAGGTTTTTTATCGTGCACCTACATTCCACATTAGTATGCAGTATGTCCTATTTAAATAAGTGGAATTCAACGATCTTAAGCCCTGGAATTTCCTTCGACTCGAAATAAATTATATCTGAAACCGGTGGTACATTTAAATCTCACAATATGGACTAGGGCCTTTTCAGCTCGAGTCCTATCTTCTACTATATTAGACGTCCCGCCGAACCGAAGCAATTTGGTCGAGATTAAAACCCGAGGGCGCCCGATCACGGCCGAATCCATCCGAGCGCACACGAGCGTAATATTTGCGCTGCTGTTCAACTCAAACTCGGGATCCTAACCTTTATTTTGTTTGCTTTAAATTGTTTAATGCACTGAATTTGAGCTGTTCAGGATTTTTACAGACTTTTGTTTAACTTTTTTTTGTGCTTATTTCAAATTACGAAAATTCCTAGTGATGATCTATATTGCTCTCGTGTCTAACATTTTTTAATGCGCAAGTGGTCTCCTCCACGTGGTTTCTGGAATTTTACTATCAAGTTGCAAAAACTACAATTACCGTACAACGTGCCTCTCAAAGAGAGTTTTCCTTGTCACTAGCGAAATTGTCTTTTTAATTAGGACAGAAAAGCCATATTTTAAAAGAGAAGAAGAAGAAGAGGGAGTATAAAGACTTTTTTTTATAAATAAAAAGTTTTTTCAGTATAAAGACTTTTTTTATAAATAAAAATGAATCGTAAAATGTGTTGCTAAGAGCAAAATTCGGGACGCCTGCGATTTTACTTATTTTTTTTTGTATTGGTAATTGTTAGGAGAAGGTATGGGGGCGAAGCCGCGGGCAACAGTTAGTTGTAAATTAATGTTTGACTTAATATAATGTCTAAGACCATAAATTGAAATTTTGTCCCCACCATTGATAAGATGTTCACGTACAAACATGAAAATTCCTCTACTGTAAAATTTGCAAAACTGTAATTATTTAGTGCGAGTGTGAACTAAGGCATCTATATAGGTACTGTACATATAAGCACAATTCAGACAAGAATAGCATTGGAATGTCTATTACACAATTGCAGTTCTCAAAGCCTGAGTTTAGCAGTTATGAGAGGTAATGTGGTCAGCGTTTTGGAGTGCCCGTGGTGGATAATCTATCGATGTGTTCACTTTCTAGTTTTAGCTTCGTTTACTATAAATTTTTGTGTTTAATAATTACCTTTTATTGTATTTTATGTACATAAATACCTAGATAAATATCCACAAGATAGCAATAAAAAAGGACCATCAACAAAAGAGGTAAATTAAGTAAGATTAAGTAAAAATTTTTTAAATAGAACAATTAATAACCCTCCTTCGAGCAGTCGGGTAAAAAGAGTTACCTCATCTTAGCCTTGAACTCATGAAAAACAATAAACATTTTTTGTGTTATTAAGCATATCAGAACATGAGTAGAGTAGACGTAAAGTAGGCATGTTTGTACTAAAACAATCGTAAAACAGAGAGTATCTCAAGGACAATATTACATGTCGCAGCGAATCCTAGGATATATATTTATTTTACGAGATATTCTGATATTTGTATGAACAATCAACTGAGTACTTGCAAACAGAAATGATGAAATGTGGCTACGAAAAAGGGAAAATTACAATTATTTTGCTGGTGCTAGGACCTCGTGCAATGGCAATGGGTAGGCCATATACCACGGAGAGCAGATGCCATAGGGACTGAAAAGTTTTTGAATGGAGACGGCGGTTTGGCAAGCGCAATGTAGGATGTAAACCAAGGAGATGGACGGATGACCTGGTTAAAGCCGCAGGTTCACGGTGGACGTAGGCCGCTTACAACAGACATCTAACAGTGGACGTCCTACGGCTAATATATTGATGTGATGTATTAATAAAATTATCTTTTAAACAAGGAATGTCATAAAAAATACCCAACTAGGTAGCAAAAATGAACCAGATTTAGTTGTTCGTTCACTCAAGTTTTACTGTGTGACCACTAATGAGCAGGTAAATTTAGTTTCATCTCCTTTGCTACGGCTTGGATCTTATTTTAGCAATGGCAGTTAATAAAACATGCCTTGACAGTAAATAAATAAAAATCAAGGACGGTTAAAAAATTTATTAATAATTTGTGGGTAGTTTTGTTTTGTTTCATAAAATATATGTGGGTACTTGGGGAGTAACAGTGACAAATGAAAACGGTGGTTGTGGTTCGTTGGTCTAATAACTGGTAGCATGGTGTACGGTTGTGAGCTCTGGTTGAGTTCGAAACGCGTCAGTGTAGTGTGGTGGTGGTGGTGATAGATGGGTTTGTGTGATTTGTGTGTGTTCTTACAGTGTGGAGGTGGAGGAACTGCATGAACACGCATATTTTGCATAAGCTTAGCTATCGTAAGGTCGCGGGTGAGCAAGGAAATTCTTTTCGTTCGTTGTGTGACCACTGCCGAGCGCTATATTTTTGAAACCTCGTACCTATTATATGATTATTATAATTTGATGTGAAAGATTATAAAGCCTTTGTTTCGTAAACAAATTAATATTTAACGAAACACATCAGTATTTTCTACAATAAATTGTTTTACTTCGTAATTATATTTATTTTAATAAATCACTAAGGAAAATTTGGTTGTCTGAACTTGATGATGACTAATAAAATTCACAGAAATTGAATGTCATACATTGTAATTAATCCGATACTCCATTTTATGCTAAACCTTCAGTGTAAGGCTTATATATAAGATTAAAATTGTTTTTTTGGTGATATTTTTCATGGCATTTGCGAATTTGCGGGTGGCCATGACACCCAAAACTGTTTTGAGATGGATCTGGGAGCCGGACTTTTGACGCTTCACGGGACGCCGGGAGCCGGTCGCCCACACCCGAAGGCATATAAAACAGTCAAGTAAACGTTTGTCTTCATATAATATCACAACTTGGCTATATTACATAGCTAGACGATGATGTATGGCGTTACACTTCTAGATTTATTTCAGGAGAATTAATAATAGTTCCGAACTCACATTCCTCAAACATTAATGAACCTTCCACCGTCTATTAAAACAAATAAGTTACTAATAACAATATTAATTTAGTCACATAACGCTGTGATATCCGAGGAATTGTTCTCAGCATAATTGTAATATCTTGAGAAGCCCGAGTATTATCGTTGCCCGGCGGGAATGTCTCACAAAGGGCGGGGGAGGGGGGAGGTAGGGCCAAGGAGTGGGGACTGAGGGCACTGGGTAAGTACAGTGAGGTTGTGTGATTGGAGGTATGTTTAAGTACAAGTTATCTATAAATTATATAGATAGATACATACTTAAACACATATTAAACACCCAAGACCCGAGAACAAACATTCGTATTTTTCATACAAATATCTGCCCCGACACGGGAATCGAACCCGGGACCTCAAGTTTCGTAGTCAGGTTCTTTAACCACTAGGCCATCTGGTCGACTAAATGTTTAAAAACGTTCAATTAAATTCATTGCATGCAGGCCGCTTTCGACTGAAGCAACTGCAGGTCTACTCGAGAGGTCTATGTCCAACGGTGGATGTTCTACGGGTGATTACGACGACGATGAAGAAGTCACTTGTCTGTCCGTATCAAAGACGTCTCTGACATATTGAATCAAAAAAAATTCGATGAAACCTTTATGGAGGCATTAATTTAAATTAACCCAACAACCTAGGGGTGTAAGGAGGCTCATTCACCATCTTACGGGCCTCAAGTCAACCTCACCTGCACGCGGTACACCCTGCCGATTAACAAACGAGGCTCTGACGACCCACCAACCCGCACTGGACCAGCGTGGTGGGCTTACGGTCCAATCCTCCTAATGACATGAGTAACTCCCCGTTTAGGCCCCGAGTGCCCGGCGGCTCTGGGAGTCCTGACGATGACGGTAGTCGGGGAAATCCTGGAGCCAGGGGTGCGAAGAATCCCCGGGCGACTAGATCACCTTTCCGTCACACTACTAAGGCACACGTCAAAATGGACTCCGATACCCTAAATGTACTAACCTATAATGTGCGCACATTGCTGAAAGATGACCGCCTCATGGAACTCCAAAATGCGCTCAAAGAAGTCAATTGGGACATTGTAGGGCTTTCTGAAACCAGACGAAATGGCGAAGAAACAATAGAAAACAATAACACAATTTTCTATCATTATGGGACTACAAGTGGACTTTATGGAGTGGGCTTCCTTGTGGCAAAAAAATGGCAGAATAACATCATAGAATTCATTGGATACTCCGACAGAATAGCCGTCCTTAAATTTCAGATAACGGATAAACACACACTTACCTTAGTTCAAACATACGCACCAACATCAGCGCACTCTGACGATGACGTTGAGGACTATTACGATCTTCTAAACAAAGCTTGTGATGAACATCGAGGAACTTGGAATATAGTCCTCGGTGACTTCAACGCAAAAGTCGGCATGAAGCAAGAGCTGGATAACAGAGACGTTATAGGGCCATACGGACTGGGTGACCGAAATATCCGTGGCTCACGCTTACTCCAGTTCGCCTTTGGACAAAGCTTAAAGATCAGTAATAGCTTCTTCTTTAAGAAGCCACAGAGACGATGGACCTGGGTCTCTCCAGCCGGAAATATCAGGAACGAAATCGACTTTGTCCTGTGCTCTGATCAACGCATTGTCAAAAACATTGGTATTATCAACAAAATTAAATTTAGCTCCGACCACAGACCACTACGTGCAAAAATTACATTTAACATGAAAATTCATCGCAAAACTTTATTTAAACAAAAAATGAAAGCCATAGATAAAAATACACTATTCAACAATGACGAACAATTTAATTTAGAATTAAACAATTTTTTCCGAGATTTAAAATTAGACACGAATGACACAGAACAGCAATACTTGCAAATAGTTGAGGGCATTAAGCTGGCAAGCAGCAAGATCAAGGTGGAAAAGAAAACCCTAGCTAAATTTTCCGTAAAAACTAGATCATTGTTGGATAAAAGAAGCACATTGCATATGGGAACACCAGAATTCAATGAGTTTGATCGTCTTGTAAAACGCAGTATCAGAAAAGACATACGAAAACTGAACTCCGAGTTGGTAAAAGCGGCGCTTAAGAAAAATTGCTCCCTCAGAGTCGCTAAACAGGGCATAATGCGATCTAAGTCCTGGATCACGGCCTTAAGAGATGAAAACGGCACACTCTGCAGAAACAGGGACAAAATACTAGATATCTGCACACAGTTTTACAAACAGCTATACACCAATCCACACCAAGTCACTAGTGATGTAGAATACTGCTGTCCTGACAACATTCCCCCCATTACCGGCTTTGAAGTAAATTGTGCCTTAAAAAGCATGAATTATGACAAAAGCCCAGGAGTCGATGGTGTGACTACAGAAGCACTAAGACTGGGAAAACCAGCTCTTTTGCCGCATCTGACTAATCTTTTTAACTCCATTTTGCGTACAGGCCACCTTCCACCGAGTTTATGCCATTCTAATATCATATTGTTATCAAAAAAGGGCGATAAAAGCGATATAGGTAACTATCGTCCTATAAGTCTGGTGTCCCATATATATAAAATTCTGATGAAAATAATAGAGCGTCGCATTGCGGGGAAACTCGATCAGCATCAGCCTGTAGAACAAGCAGGATTCAGATCTGGCTTCTCCACCACTGACCACCTCCATACTGTCAATCAGGTCATAGAAAAAGCCAACGAGTATAATAAAACACTGTACCTGGCATTTGTCGACTATACAAAAGCGTTCGACAGCATCGACCATTCCGCAATAGTTGCAGCCCTTCACAGCCAAGATATCGAGCCAACATACATAAATATAATCCAAACCATCTACCAAAATAGTACTGCTGACATAAGATTACAGTCAACTGGCCAGTCATTCCAAATACAGCGAGGCGTGAAACAGGGCGATCCGCTGTCTCCTAAATTATTTAACTGCGTCCTAGAAGGAGTTTTCAAGAGCTTGGCGGTCTCTTGGGAATCTAAGGGAATTCTTGTCGGTGAAGAGAGGCTAACTAACCTTCGTTTTGCAGACGACATTGTTCTGTTCTCTTCATCAGCCCAACAACTCGAGGAAATGCTACAACAACTTAGCATGGCAAGCCTTCAGGTTGGATTAATGATGAACATGTCAAAGACCCAAATTATGACCAATGCTACGAAACTCAGGATACAAGTACAGGGGCGGACAGTACACTATGTTGACGAATATATTTACTTGGGCAAGTAGTCCTCTTTCAGCAACAGGCAAGACAAAGAAATTGAAAGGCGTATTGAAAATGCTTGGAAGAGCTACTGGTCCATGAAGGAACACATGAAGGGTAACCTTCCTTTAACGCTGAAGCGCAAACTCGTTGACATGTGTGTATTGCCTGTCCTGACCTACGGTGCGCAAACATGGTCTTTGACTGAGAATCAGAAATCCAGACTGAAGGTTTGCCAACGAGCTATGGAGCGCAGCATATTAGGGGCAAAAAGGACTGATCGTATCCGGAACCACATTGCGTCCAAAGACTCGAATAGCTGATGTTGGAAAAGCGACCGCCAAACTTAAGTGGGACTGGGCCGGGCATGTCTGCCGGATGCACCCACAAAGATGGGCGCACAAAGCCACATGGTGGGTACCACATGACGGGCACCGACGGCAAGGCAGGCCGAGGCGGAGATGGCGAGATGACCTGGACGCGGAATTGAGTGAGTGGCCAAATGTAGCTCTGGATAGGGAGATGTGGAAGTCAAGAGGAGAGGCCTTGCCCAGCAGTGGGACACAGTTATAGGCTAAATATTAATAATAACCAACAACCTCCTGAAATATTTCGAAAGAATTTGACGACACTCTGTATATGTCACACAGACGTGACTGATAATATGTCGCTACCTACACATAGTATTTTTCTCAACATTATTCTCTCAGCTACCCTCTGTTTTTAATTGTTTTGCTCAAATTGTGGATCTATAGTTTCGTAGTCAGTTTCTATAACCACTAGGGTATCAGGTTATCGTACAGTCAAACCATTTGATTCCTGATCCAATGTAGAACGTTCTCACAGTACGTCTCATAATGAATTCCCTTGTCAAGCAATGCGATGTCACTATAGCTTTTTGTACGAAAAGATTCCAAAGTGGGTCACGATTCAATTGGTTCGATAGGTGTTTGTTGCAACAAACAGGTACACTGAGCACCCTGACATTTTTAAATATGAAATGTTAATTTCCTTTTGGCCATAACTTGCGAAGCGCGAGCAAACGACTTTATTCCAACTCGCATTTTACAGCACAATAAAAGGCGTATAATTACGTAATTATTCCCACCTCCATATAAAAAGTAAGTAAAGCATAACAGCGTTTACGTAGCAAAACGTCGCGATGCTATCTATGTGTCTGAAATAAATAAACTCGGCATGGACATTATAATTTTATTCAAATGTACCCCGTAATTGGCTGGGACCCGGCCCTTTTTATCTGATTCTGAAATAATGGCCTTATTGTACAAAATGTGCTGTGGCCTTATTAATACGGAGTGTTTTTTACTTCTGCCCTTTGTATGACTTTGTCGTGGTAACTGTTTCCTGGAACAGGGTATTTTGTGTGATATAAGCAAAGATATGACGTGCTTCGTTTTTATTTTTAACTCATTAAGCGAGACGCTTCAGGGCTTATGAGATCGTCCGTGAATTTTTAATTAATTATCACTTTTGCAGTGATGTAGGAATTTTACGTACGCCAGTTATTTCAGTGGTTTTATAAATTAAATAAATAAACAATATTTACAAAAATAAATGTTTACGTTTTGCACGTAAAGCTGTTAATTTATCTACGTGCGTATACCTATAAAAGAGCAACGTGACTAACCAACAACGTGCAGCCTAAAAACTGGAACTATACACAAAATGACAAGTAAATTCTGAAAGGATCATAGCCATTAGCATCTTAATGGAATTCATAATTTCGTAGCAATTAAACTTTTCGTTGTATGGACACACTTATCATTTTTGTACGATTACGCAGCTATTTCGAAAAATACTTGCAATTTTGGATTACACGAAAAATTTCCTTTTAACATAATACAGGAAACATATGAACCTGTCATTTTTTTTCCAACACCGAGTTACAGCCAGCGATACTTAAGTGTAGCGGCGACCGTTATTGAGTAAAAGTACAAAATGAGATATTGGGGGGACTGAACGATGCGCGGGGCGGAGTGCACGTGGTGAGCGCAAGCGTTGATTGGCGTAAGTGACTGTAACTTGTCACTAACTGTAAAATAAAATGACGTATAGGGTATATTCAGATGCACCATTTTAATGATTCTAAATAAGCGTAAATGAAAAGAATGTGGGAAGTCTTTTTTTTGTATGACGACAGAATAGAGACGCTTCCATATTTAATATTAGTGTGATACGTCAAGCGCTTAAATAAGACAATATTAATAAAATAGTGAAGCATTGTTTTTGAATTGGATTGTAATTAATAGTATTGATTTGTGATTAAATTAAGACTTAGCTTTCCAAATTGTGGCACAGCATACATGACATGTAACTATAATATTCTTCTGACATGTGTAATACCGACTTGTAAGTTGTAACACCTGCGTATGTCTCCTGAGAAATAAAAAAAAACATTTCATTTAATTTCAAATTACGCCATTTACTATGACAGCAACATTTTATTGGCCAGGCGGCCTTAATTCTGCGACTTGTAGCCTTACTCAGCGCCGGATTTTCGTGCAATGCGAAAAATATGCAAAGTTTTAACGTAAACGTAATCCAGTGAGTTGCGTCTTCCTTCAAAATATAGAGAAAATGTTTGCATTTTCATGCACAATTTTGAGGGTACATTTTGAGATAATTTATTTGTGTTGTTGTGTTGAGTTACAAAGCGCTTGATAGGGGGAGGTGATTCTGCCAAAATAAAGGACATGACCAACCTGGTCATGAAATATTTATTGTACACACCTGTTCGTGTTTGTGTGACATTTTTATGGGAATCTGATGACATTATAATATTACATGAATAATAAGTAAACATCATTCTGTGTCTTTGAACGTACTTGATTAGAAATGACATAAATATAATAATAATAATATCTAAGGACACATTACACCAATAATATATTTACTATTAAAAATAATTATGTATAAATAAAATAAAAATAAATATCACGGGACAATTCACACCAATTGACCTAGTCCCAAAGTAAGCTTAGCAAAGCTTGTGTTATGGGTACAAAGCAACGGATACATATAATTATATAGATAGATACATACTTAAATACATAGTTAACACCCAAGACCAGAGAATAAACATTCGTATTTTTCATACAAATATCTGCCCCGACACGGGAATCGAACCCGGGACCTCAAGCTTCGTATTCAGGTTCACTAACCACTAGGCCATCTGGTCGTCCGGTCGTCGTATAATTTGTTACTAAAATATTCAATGGATCTTGTTACTTGACATTGTAGTATTTTTATTTTATTAAAAACTAACTAGATTTTTTTTTACAGGTAAGCCAGTTGCCGTTCATATTATAAGAAATATAACCAATGAGGTATGTCACTTTAAATACACAATTTTGTATGAACTTGATTAGAGTTAATAATACTGAGGATGGCCTCCATCATATTTATAATCAAAAAGTGCACCTTTTTTGAGGTATATTGTAAGTAATTATGTAAGATAATGTGTCAGTCGTTTAATTGTTTTTTATGTGTTTAATTTCGCGTTATAAATGTTTCGTAACGTATGCTATCTTCACGACCGCTGCAACAAGAGATTAAGATGTGATGTGAACTTCATGAAAAAAGTGCAGATTTTTTCGATTTAGAATTCCTACGCTTTACCGTTGCCAAGTTATTGGGCAAAGCGTTTGGATTCTAAAACGAAATAACTGCCTTCTCTACGATGCTACGAGCCTACTGAGCTACGGCTGTGCTACGACGCTACGAGGTTACGAAGCTACGGCTGTGCTACGACGCTACGAGACGAAGCTACGGCTACAGTCGAACAAATTGAATCATGACCAAGGGTGGAACCTTTGTGCTACTAATGTCTTGTTGACATCTCATACTTTTGTCAAGGAAACCATAGTGAAATTGATTATTGGATTCGATTCGATTTGTAGCATTCGAACATGGCGGATGTAGACAATATCTAATTTTGCTATTTCGTTTCTTTGGCTAGTTGAAGTATAATTTTGATGGTGTTTTATGCGGCGATTAACCTTAACAGTTTAATGCGCAAGTTGTCTCCACGTGGTTTCTGGAATTTTACTATCAAGTTGCAAAAACTACAATCACCGTACAACGTGCCTCTCAAAGAGAGTTTAACTTGGCACTGGCGAAATTGTCCTATTAATTAGGACAGAAAAGCCATATTTTAAAAAAAAAAAAGATTATTAAAAGGTTCCACGCCCTGGGTCGTGATTCAAATTGTTCGATATGGAATGGTATTCGTCCTATGGCGTGCATTGAGGGTAGGTAGCACTAGTATTGCCTACTCTGTTACGGAAACAAACTACTGGAATGAGGTCATTCCAAAACACAGACATTCATTTGCCCCGTAACGAATATTTGCCATAATTAATCACTCACGTAAAAATAGTATCATTTGACATTTCGGCGACCTCTCGCTACACTAGTACCTCTTGCGGCGAATTCATACGCGATAGCACTATTTGACCCACTCTACGCCAATGGGAGGGTGCGAAGTACTAGGTGGGGGTGATGAAATCTATCGCAGCGCTCATAGTGGCCAAAAAAAGAAATAATCTAGGCTTTGTCATCTGTCATACTCATATGAATCTGTCATTAACAAAGCAATTTGTATAGACTTTAACTACCTTATTTTAGTAATAGATGTTTGTGTTATGATGCTAGCTTGAATTATTGAACACTGTCCCTGTTTTGTTCTTAATTCCTCTACATCTCGGACATGTCCAGCAACAATTTTCCTTATGAATCGGTTTGTGGTTGAAATTTTATATTGAGTTACTCGTATCTAACAAAACCGGTCTTCAAAATGATACTCATTTTAATCTGAAAACGATATTTTATTTATTACTAGCGATATAAGAACAATTATATAATTTTACTATTATTCAAAGAAACAAATAAGATAGCTTTATCTTTTCGTTTTACAGTAAAAGTACAACTAAACATGAAGTAAACAAACCCTGACATAACGAAAATAAAACACACTTTTTGAATAAATTTTACTTACCTCATTTAATTTTAATGACCAAAAATGAATTCACAACCTTTTGTCCACCCAAATCACGGTATCACAGTAATTTTGTACTATAAATTAATACGTTATAGGTTTGATTTTGGTCACAATGTCGCGATGAAATTTCAAAACGTCAGAGCATCAGAGCCAAAAAAGTTGCGGACGCTAGGTGGCGCTGATGTCGTGCACAGAGCCAATCATCCTCGAATCCTCAATATTCCGTTTTACTTGCTTAGTCCTACACGAACTATTATAGCATTCCCTTCCCTGGCTGTTATTTGTATATTTAAAAGTATAATTATTTATCCGTTGCCTAGTATCCATAGTACCTACAAGCTTTGCTTAGCTTGGGATTAGGTCAATTGGTGTCAAGTGTCCCATGATATTTGTTTGTTTGTTTGTTTGTTTATTTATTCACATATTATTAGCATTAAAAATAATATACAGTAAAATTTCAGACTAAAACTTGATGCAAACTCTATTTCAATAATTATCTATATCTTAATCTGTACAGGTACCTGTTTGCCAATTGGCAAAATTATGTTGGTTTATTTATTTTATAAAACTACAGAGTAAAAATGTCGTAGGGACTTCTATTTTCTTATTAATTAGTGTAGTTTTATTTCAAAACTAGATATACAATGTCAATACCACGCGGTATATTCCGGTAGATTTTCACGGTAACAGAATAAAACAGTGTCAAAATAAATCACAACAAATCTTTGCTTGGAAAATACCCCGATTGGTAGTTGTCCGCACTGAGTCCCTGTGATCCCCCAATCAGGTGGGATTATGTCCCGACATGGACCAGGACAATACAGAGCTGCACAAAAATATAATGATCGCTGCTCGAAAATGATACGCTGCGAAGTGCCGTTGTTATTTAATTATCGGTTTCAGTGAATCGGTATGCGTTAGTAATTATTTAAAAGACGGGGGTGGCGTTTTCTTAGGATTTTGTAATATTTAGAGCACTAAAACTTCGCTGTTTCTCTGTCAGTCCGTCAAAGCAGTCACCTGTATAATGCCTGCCAGAGTGAAGCGTGCGAAAATATTTGACACGTCCTACTGACCCTGGGAGTCGTACGTTTTGTTGTGACAGATGATGCTGATGGCTGTACCGTGAGGTTTGACAACTTTGACATTTGCGCCATGTTTGAACTAAATAAGCCAATCGCAAGCAAGATTTTTAACCTTACGATACTAACGCCATCAAGCGAAATTTCGCCTGTCTAGAAACACTTATCAAATAATTATCAACTTGTATTTGTATCCCATTTCAGCAAATGAATGACTGAAATGAATGAATGAATGATTGAACCAAGATTCAGGATAAAAATAGTAATAATAGCAATACCATAAACTTACTCTAATCCATAACTCAATTAACGCGTCTCCTTAATATTACAGCACTAAAAGTTTAAAGTTTAAGCCAGCGCAAACTGTGCCATTACAGTTCTATAGAACAGCTAATGCATTTAAATCGTAGTTGTACAAAACGTCTTTATCTCGGAGCGGGAGTGATTTAGCTGCTTGAGATTTTAACGTCTCGTTTGAATAAAAGAGTGTTTAAGGGGATTGCGGTCTTAATTTAAAAATTCGCGGCGTTCTGACCTTTTTGGGTAAGAATAATTCTGGAGAAAAGCACCGTAGAAGCTTAAGTATTTTAAGAAAAAAAACTACTGTTTAGTCCATTACTTAATTCAACATTTTCTAAAGCAATCTTGTCTTGTTCTGAACAGGATACACTGCACCGTATCAGTCACAGTTTTGTTGTTTCTGTTATAATTAGACACAACGGAATGAAACGACAAAGCCTTGTTATTCTTACGCTGTATATCTTGGCAATTTAATGCTGTTTGAACTCCTTCTTAGTTGTCTATTATGAAACAATGAAAATATTTTCGATGTGACTTCATTTCAGAAACAATAGACATTACTCAAATAATCTCTCCATAAATAATACGAATTCTTCTCTTAGGCACTTGTCCCACCGCCGACGATGAGCGAGAAGCGAGTAGAGCGAGTTACTAGAAACGAGTGGGCGAGCAGCGAGAAGCGAGTGTAGTTTTGTCGCTCGGCTGTAAGCGAGTGTTCGCGTGCAACGGGCGATTTCTCGCTCCACTCGACTCGCTCGTGCGGGGCGGCCGCCAAGCTGACATCGCTGAGCGAGTATCTATAGCTCAGCGAGTTTTTTAGCTCTTGTCGCTGCGACAAAAGATGTAAGAGCGAGTTCTCGCCGTCAGTGTCAACAGCCAGCGATCAACTATTAATTTATTTATTTATTTATTTATTTATTTATTTATTAAAAAGTACATTTCACAGCATTACAGTATTGACCAATACACTTATTATTAATATATGTGTCTCTTTTACTCACACAGGATCTTATATCTTTTGTTCGTTTCTTGAGCGAGAAAATAGTCGATAGCCAATCGTTTCCTCGCTGGCGGTGAGACAAGTGCCTTAACGTGCGCGTCACTAAATACAGGCAGACAGATATAAATGACATCTATATTCACTAGTATCCAAGCCTCCCGAAGCCATAATTCCATCAATCAAGACTTAATGCGACAAAAAAACAATTATACAAAAACAACAAGAAAAACAACTTTGGATCACCAGACAGTGTGCCGCGATGTCTACTAACTAGTTAACTCAAGCTATGTGATTTATTCTTAGCCAAGTATCTCGTACAATTTCTTTTATAAAGTTTGTTAAGTTTGGAACTCTTCGGGGTTTGGAGGGTAGTAAAGGCTGGTCACGTTGAACGTTAACGTGTGCCAGTTCATCTATGAAACATTGTTATATTATGACTTAAGTTAGGTATCTGACTGCCGTTTCCTTGCTAGCTTTAAGTTTACATTCCATTTTCGACTAGTCTTTTGCATTTCAAAGTATAGTCAAAAGAAAATAAGGGCCAATTGAGTTTCATCGGTAAAATTAAATAAAAAGTACGTTTAACTTGCGTTTGTATCTCATCATCATCATGTCAGCCGAAAGACGTCCACAGCTGGGCATAGGCCTCCCCCAAGGCTCTCCACTCAGACCGGTCTTGTGCTTTCCGCATCCACCGCGATCCCGCGATCTTAACCAAGTCGTCGCTCCATCTTGTTGGAGGCCTACCGACAGCTCGTCTCCCGGTCCGCGGACGCCATTCGAGAACCTTCTGACCCCACCGGCCATCAGTCCTGCGAGCAATGTGCCCCGCCCACTGCCACTTTAGTTTCGCAATTCTTCGGGCTATGTCGGTAACCTTAGTTCTACTGCGGATATCATCATTTCTAATTCTATCCCGCAAAGAAACCCCGAGCATAGCCCTCTACATAGCCCTCTGAGTGACTTTGAGTTTTCTCATGAGGCCCATCGTTAGCGCCCACGTCTCAGATCCGTATGTCATCACTGGCAACACACACTGGTCAAAGACTTTCGACTTCAACACTGCGGTAATTTGGACGAAAAGACACTGCGAAGCTTCCAAACGCTGCCCAGCGGAGTCGGATTCGACGAGTGATCTCTTTCTCAAAGTTGGACCTACCTAACTGGACCGTTTGTCCCAGGTATACATAGTCGTCGACAACTTCGAGCGCGTTTGTATCAAAATACATTTAATTAAATGGAAAGTATTTATATTGTGCTAATTAAACCATTTTTAGACGAGGAATAATAGAAATTATATTTAGTAGTATTTTCGTTTTTTTTAATTGAACTCACGTAACCCCTCCTATTTTCTTTTGGGTGGTATATATTCCGATTTCGCTTAATTTTTGACAGATACATTTTGATAGATTTTGTTTATTTTTAACTATGACCTATAACTTCACAAATAAGTGGTTGTGTATTTCAATTTACATACCAACAATACTGTTTAACCGTGGTGTTTAGACGAAGCGTTGGCAGGCCTCCCACTAGATAGACTGAATCATCTAGTAGCATGGTGTACGAAAAAAAAAGGCTCTAAAGATGAGCTCTGGTTGAGTTCGAAACGCGTCAGTGAGGAAGAACTGCATGAAGACGCATATCTTGCATAAGCGTAGCTATCATAAGGTCGCGGGTGAGCAATGTAATTGTTTTAGTTCATTAGATAGACTGACAACATCACGAGAGTTGTGGGCAACCGGTAGATGCTAGTGGCATGTTGTCGCGTAACGTTCTAAGGGGAAGAGGCTTTTGTCCAACAATGGCCGCCTTCCGGCTGATGATGATGACAATATGAGTGTCCAGGGTTCTGGACAACGCTGAATCGCGCTGACGAGATTTTTCTGTGCCACCTTATTTAGGGTGTCGAAAATAGTTCGTCGTTTGCTGAACTATTGTTATACAATTCATACCTAGAAGGTGACGGTTGAACAATTACCTTAATTGCATAGTAAATCGGTAGCGAAAATTTAATTCGGCCGTAAGGGAAGCGAGGGCCGGAAGAAAGGGGTATGAATCTGTGATAACCTTCATTTTGTATAAATAATAAAACCAAATGTATAAGTAGCGACTATATTACCGTGTAGTAAACATAATGTTAAACCATTTTCAAACGAAGATGCATCGCTCGGGTTGTTAGTGTGCGCATAGGCTTGAGTAGTTCATAAATAAAGTTTTTTTAGAAATGTATTCCATACACTCACCGAAAGCATAATTAATTTTATCTACACCCATATAGTAAATCCTCAATTATGCGTTCAAAAACCATAGGTAATGACCAGCATTACGACATTGGATTCTATTATGAACACGGCTGTATCGTAATGAGATTTCATACATCATTACAACACGGGGGGGGGAGGCGCCGCGACCACGTGCACTTGGACGTGCTGCAGCAGCAGGTCGTCGCGCGCGCAGCGGGCGCAGCTCGTGGGGCAGACACTGGAAGCAGATTCTCAATGGTTCTTGAACACATGATAGAGGATTTAATATATGGATATAGATAAAATATTGTATGCAACTGTACGTTGCACTCGGCTACGCCTCGTTTCATAAACCCACACTCGTGTTTTAAGGACCCCTATTACGATACAGTTGCATAAAATACTATTACGCAATCTCAATAATTCATCGCTCTAATAAGTAGCAGCCAAACAGCTGCCTAAAAAACGCTGACGGTACGAAATCGCAGTGACGCATCGTATGCGCACCGTTTTTATTGCATTCTTTCCACACCGCTGCTTAAAATACGCAAACGGTGCGGAACCGCAGTGACGTGCCGTAAACATCAGGACTTTACCGCATGCTCTCTACTAAAAGTCGTGACGTTTACGGCACGTCACTGCGATTCCGCACCGTCTGCGTATTTTAAGCAGTGGTGTGGAGGGCATGCGAAAAAAACGGTGCGCATACGATGTGTCACTGCGATTCCGTACCGTCACCGTTTCTTAAGCAACGGTGTGGCCGCTCCTTAACTAAGATCTGTAAACTGTTTATACGATGGGAAGCCACTGACGCTGAGCGAACAGGATGACTAACGAAGATTATAGTTTTAGTACAACAAACCTAAGTTAAAGGTAAATAAAGGAAAATATAATATTTATTACGAACGCAATCGCATCAAGTTACTATCTACCTATTATGGTTCATGTTGTTACTTTTCTTGCGTATACCGACATAATTCTTATTAATTTCCAGACCTCGAATCCGGAATCTTACAAGTGATCACTGTACTAGAAGAACTAATTACGACTGAACTAGTTCAGTTAATCGAATGAACTAGATCGGATCGCTCACTTCAAAGACTGAGCAGGAACAAGCCTATGTGCCTTAGTAAGTTCGCGTCACGACCAATAGATGGTCTGGCTCATTCTTTGAAATTGCCTGACATTTGTGCTTGTGTAGTGTACTACATGTGTACAAGGCGTACAACCATACAAGCCACGTAATACACCTTCTGTATTAAGACGTTTTTTTTTGTGTCAACATGACTTATTTTTAAAAGTTACAAGGACAAACCAGTTGCCATCAAAAGTATTAATTACGAATAAAACGAATGAAACTCATAATCCGACATTATCACCCCTCTCTTTCTGTCTCCATAAAATCTAAAAGAGACATTAAAGCTAGGACAGTAAAGTTTATAGGCGTTTACTTTGTGAAGGAATGTTTTTCTTGATTTATACAAAATACTGGGAACGAGTGGTTTTTTCTACGTTTTACGGGTGTTTGCCTCGTCCTGTGTTCTTAGAAAGCTTATTAGCCTTTACTGCTTGTTTATGAACGCATAAATTTATTTTTATTTTCTTAGCTGAACTAAAACTGGAACCGGAATCGGAACTAAGACCGCAAGTTTTATGACATGCGTCAAAAGTGGCTTAATAAATTTTGAGTGAGTAACTTTGAAGTTTAGTTTCAGTGCGAATGTGTTGTCTATTAACTGGTTGTTGAAATTTTGACTATCTCTCTTAAGCTTCAAATAATTTGTGAGTATGTGTGTTTGTGTGTATGTTTATTAGGTAATGTGTATAATATAACATTGTAAATTTTCTATTTAATAAATGATTGTTTTTTTTGTGAGTTATTTAGAAATGCTTCATTTAAGTCATTAAATTAAATAATTCATTGTGTTTTATCAATTTAATTTTATTTACGGTATTTGTAATTTTTTTAATCATTTTATAAATCGAATCTTGTCAATGGATGTTTTCGAATGGAAAAGCAATTTTTAAGTTACTTTTACTTAAGATAGAGTTTAAAAGGTTTGATTCAAGATTAGAGAGAAAGACATACTTGCATGTGACGTCACACACACACACACACAAAAAAGAAAAGCGTTTTAGAAGTTCATTAACTGAATACTTATATTTTCAGGCAGGAGCTGTCAAATACCATATTGTTATATACGAAATATTTATGGTGAATGTAATTCTCTATGCTAGCTACCTGTAATTATTATGCTTTTATTTTAAGTGTGTCTATTTTCCTTAATATTATCTACTAGTACTTTTATCTCAAAATACATATTAAAAACCACAAGCATAAGATAAAGACAACGACATTCGCGGAGAACTACAAAAAGTGAAGTTTTGTAAGATAGCCGCGTTAATTCAGTTTTTTGTCACGTTTATTAAGAACTCTGTCGCACTGTACATGTGTGTTTATTCGACAAAATTACGAACAGTGCCAAATGGCTTAACATCTCCGTGTGCGAATGTACGAACAAATAGGTATAGGTAATAAACTTAATAAGATGACCTGTTTTATGTAGTAGTGCACAGAATTGAATTCAGACTAAAATCATTACAAGCTTTTATTTAGTTTCACCTGTCCCGTGTGTCTGTCTGTCTATAATCAAATCTTGCAAATTAAATTTGCCCAACTTCCAGTAGTCAAATTGACTTGAAATTTGGAATACTTATGTAAATCACGTTACAATACAATAGGCTAGTGGTGACAGCCTGGTAGTCCGGCCAGGATCGTCTCCGCAGGACGGAACTCTTCAACGGTTAATAGCATCGACTTGAAATTTGGTATGCAAATTTAGTTTGGGTGACAATGCAAATTTACAGTCAACAAAAAGTACAGTCAGCAAAAACTATTGTATTAAAAATGAAATTTTTATGGTTAGGTTATTTTTTTAATATGAAACTTCAACTTATCTATACGGACACGTTACTTACTACTACATACAATAGGGCATCTTCTTAAGTCTTTTACCTATCCCTACTTTATAATATTATAAATGCAAAAGTAACTCTGTCTGTCTGTTACGCTTTCACGTTGAAACAACTAAACTGATTTTGATGAAATTTGGTATATAGGTAGTTTGAACCCCAAGGATCAACATAGGATACCTTTAATTTCGGTAGAGGGCCCCACCGCGCGATAACCTAGATCCGCGCAGACGAAGTCGCGGGCATAAGCTAGTACTATAATATTTTCTCTAAACTCTTTGAGTCCTATGTTCTATATTCAAATCTTTATTAAAAAAAACATTTGCTCTAAAAAGGAAACAAAAGAGCAACCTGCCAGTACGCTAATCAACTGAGTCTATATTTGATTGAGTAACACTGCCCCACCCCTGACAGTGCAGACCCTTGGAACAAAGCTGCTAATATAATTTTTATACCTCTCCCAACATGTGTCAGTTTATTACAATTCGCAAAATAAATTACGAAGCGAGCGAGATAAATAAAAAAATCGTATCCCTGAAACGGGATCCTTTGCGTTACGTGACTGATATACAGCCTTGTTTTGATCTGCAGTATTATTTATGGGTGGTTCGGGTTTTTCCGATGTGTGAATTGTACGCAGGTGACGTTTAGGTAAGGGTGACAGTCGAACAGAAACAAGATTTTTAGGTCGATGCGCTTTGTTTTGCTTGTTACCGATTTTTGCTGTTTTATTACTGGTCATTACTGTGACAAAGTAGCAAAGGTTTAAGCTGCTTTTGAGTATAATACATATCTACCACATGCTGCATGTCTACCACAATCGCACCGCAAGTCACGTAATAACACGCTTTCCGCATTTACACAGCTGCTATACAACTTATGCTCCCGCGGGCCACTTTTACAGAAGCAATCGCTCTTTAGAGCCTGTAATAGAATTGTATAAATAAAACATGCTATTTATCAGAACACACGTAGCTTTTGCCTGCAAACTCGTTTACTTTCCGTGTTTAGTTCCCTGTATAAAATATAGCGTATTTTACTCCATGATATACCTAGTGCCATCCACGATGACGCGTGATTTTGTCGAAATTAGACGTTAATGACATTGTAATAAGAACCACGGCAAGCGTCTTTGTGAATGACTCATGTAGTCATAAACATAATATATATGTATAAACAGTCTTTCTACACGTGAGAGTATTTTTAAAATCGATTTAGTAGTTTTTCAGTTATCTATTAGGCACAAGTCACAAAATTAAAATCAAAACTTTTATCCTCTAGGTAGGCCGCAAATGGCTCTTTTATATACCAGCGTTTTAGGAAAGACTGCAATGCCAAGAAGAATGCACCGCAAGAAACTTGGCAGAAAGTAATTTCTTTTAAAACAAAAACCAGTACAATTATTTTAAATAATAAAACTAGGTCGCTCTTAAGCGATAAGGCCGCCTATTGCTCACCTTGTAATTTTAATAATTTGTTTTCTGTATCGCTTACTATGTCTGGTGTACAATAAAGAGTCTTTGTATTGTATTGTATTGTATTGTATTGTACCAAAAAAAGTGTATAAGAAAATAAAAATTGTAAAACTACATGAACTACGTGTCTCATATTTATAGGAATGTATGTATATAGGGGTATTTTGGTTTTAATTACCTTACTCTAAACATCTCAGAGTATATTTAGTAGTATAATCACTAAAGTAAATAATTAAAATAAAATAAATGTATAAGGGGGGCTCCTATACAACAAACGTGTTTTTTGCCGTTTTTTGCTAATATCTAATGTTGTAGAGGTAGATAATGGTACGGAACCCTTCGTGCGTAAGTCCGACTCGCACTTAGCCGGTTTTTTTATTTAAAAATAAACTTTTGTTTTAAATTATATTATACAACGATTTACGCGTCGCCTGCAGCATCAACCCGCGTGCTTGTATTTTCAGCATATCTTAATGCGATACTTGAGAGGTAAAGAGCTGGCACAGCTCAGCGTTTAGTAGTTTTTGTGCAACGCTAAGCTCCAGTTTACGACTGTGTTATTCTCTATTTTAATGTCACTACGACCGGGGTGTGCCCGTGTGAAAAGTCTTAATAAACTGAGTGCTATAGAATCTTTAGTACCGCTTTTATGGTTAGAAAGCGACGTTTAAGTTTTGTTGGGCTGTTAGGATAAATGGTTTTTAGAAGTTTTTGATGTTTTTTGTTGTGCGGTTTGACGTTTCTTATTTAAACATTTAGTGCTTTTTCTGTGAACGTATGCAGTTTGAAGTGTAGTTAACCGTTAACCCAGTTGTATCAAGATATAAGAAAGTCTCAACTCTGGCCCCGTTTTTAGTATTTCTTTTTTTTAACCCCCGACGCAAAAAGAGGGGTGTTATGAGTTTGACCGCTATGTGTGTATGTGTGTCTGTCTGTGGCACCGTAGCTCTTAAGCGGGTGGACCGATTTGAATGCGGTTTTTTATTTGAAATCAGGTTTTTTAGCGATGGTTTTTAGACATGTTTCATCAAAATCGGTTTAGCTGTTTTTGAGATAATGTACTTTGAAGTGACAAAGTCGGAAGTTTTCCAACTTTTTGCTGGTTAGGTTATAGGGTTACAAGATCTTTTTTTATAATGTGGTATACATATACATCAGTACTACTGTAAATTAATTAGAAAAAACATAAAAAGCATGGTAGATAATTATGCGATCTTGTCGTTCAGGAGCGATCCCCACAGACAGCCATTTGCATACCATGCCATTACCATGTCTCATCCATTTCCGTTCAGCCGTTAGTGTAAAAAAGTTGCAATTTCACACACCATACACACACACACACGCACGCACGCACGCACGCAAGCACGCACGCACGCACACACACACAAACTTTCACATTTTAATATCAGGTGTGGCCTATAATATGGGCAACAAATTAAAACATAGATTATACTCGTCAAACTGAACAACATTAGCTCAGCGACTATTAAAAATAATTAGTCTTTTATATTTATATTACACTTAAGTTTATTCGAAAAAGCCATGTAAAGCAAAATGCTTGACATTTGTAGCGTGACAGGCGACGTCAGTTGTGTTCTGGGATGGCGTACATTATAGCAGTATTTAATTTGTATGAAAAAAGGAAAATTCAAAGACACCATTATTTATAAAAGTCGCTAAACTAATGTTGTTTAGTTTGACGAGGACGATCTATGTTTTAATTTTTTGCTCGTATTACAGGCCACACCCGGTATAAGAAGAATAAATAAAGGGGTCGTATATTTTATTCGTTTTCTTTACAAGTCTTGTCTAACTTCAATAGGTACTTCATTCTGCAATATATTATAGCTGATTATTAAGACATCCTACATAATATCGCCCGATAACTCTTTCAAAACTTTCTCGTATTCATGCTGGATCACTGGCTTATCGCCAATTCCGTTTCAATCATCCGTTCATACGACTATGAATCTTACGATCCATCCATCCATAAACAAGAGAGAAGAATAGATAAGTAACTACGTGACAATATGAAAAAACCGGGCAAGAGCGAATCGGACTCGCGCACGAAGGGTTTGCACTTTAAAGTTTTTACAGGTGGTAGGACCTTGTGCAAGGTCCGCCCGGATTGCTACCACCATCTTGCTCGCTAATCCTGCCGTGAAGCAGCAGTGCTCGCACTGTTGTGTTTCGGCGTGGAGAGTGAGACAGCCGGTGAAATTACTGGCACGTGAGGTATCCCATCTTAGACCTCTAGGTTGGCAACGCGTCTGCAATACCCCTGGTGTTGCAGATGTTTATGGGCGGTGGTGATCTCTTACCATCAGGGGACCCATTTGCTCGTTTGCCATCCAGTCGAATAAAAAAAAAAGTTGTATATTTCGCAAACAAATCACTGAATCGAAAAATCGTCTTAGCAAACCCCTAATGGTTTTAAAATACCTATTTAGCGATACCCTACACTATAGGGTTAGATGAGAAAAAAAATCACCCCCACTTAACGTCCATGGGAGGTACGCTAAAAACATTTTTTTTTTAATTTTTAATTGTACCATTTTGTCGGCATAGTTTACATATATATCCGTGCAAAATTACAGCTTTCTAGCATTGATAGTCCCTGAGCAAAGCGGCGGACGGACAGACAGACAGACAGACAGATATGGCGAAACTATAAGGGTACTGTTTTTGCCATTTTGGCTCCGGAACCCTAAAAACGGGTTGGGTACCATTCTAAATATACAACATTCATTAGACATTAGCAAAACACGGCAAAAAAATAAAGTTTGTGTCCCTACTTCCCGGCCTCTACAATAATGTACCATTAGTTATACTTATAGCTACTACAGCTAGGTATATGTACATATAACGGCTACTATAATTATGTGCATAACGTGCAGCAAGACCAACCGCTGACCGAAGGATCGGCTCTCCCGGGATTACAATCAAGTGGCTTATTAAGTTAAGACGGAACCTTCATTTTGAAGTAGCGTAATACCCGTTATAGTTACAAGCGTAATACCAGTTTGGGGTTGATACAATGTCAGTCTTACTAATCTACTGCATTAAAAGGGGGTTTATAATAATTATTAATAAGTATACCTATGAACTCTCGACGCTCAAAGAGCCGTTGGGCGATTAAAGTCCTCGAATGGCGACAACGAACCGGAAGACGGAGCGTTGGCAGGCCTCCCACTAAGTGAACTGATGATATCGCGATAGTTGCGGACAACCAATGTATGCAAGTGGCGAGTTGTCATTCATTGTGGCTTTCGAACATAAGGCACAATCAATAAGAAGTGTCTGAAAAATTTACTTTTTTATGTCTGCCTGTTTGTGTGGTAATCTCCAATGAAACATTCATAGATGTGTCGGCGGCTGATCGTAAAGTCCGCCAGATCACGAAATTCGTAGGCATATCGTAATATGGCGCCATTTCATGAATTGGCTAAGGGACATCCGCCATTTCGTTCAAAACTCACCGTTTAACGATTTGCCTAGTGACGGTTTAGCCAGATCATGAAATTCCTAGGCATATCATGAAACGCCGCCATATCGGTTCTGGCACTTCGCCGGCCGCTGTCGCGGCATGCTCGCTTCGCTCGCTCGGCTCGTGCAAGATTGCGTTGTAGACATAATTTCATACTAACCACACACTAATAATACTAATAATAATTGATACTATTCATACTCAGCGAGGATGCTTCGCTCGTGGTACCTAAATTATTCTTTTTTTCGGCATATCACGATTTGTCCGGTATAGAGCTAGGAATATCGACGAATGCGTTGCTCTAATCGATCTGCCGTATTGTTTCTCACGCACATCGTGATACGCCTGGCCAAATTTAGGCATATATCATGAAATGGCGTCATAATTTCGATCGGATATACCTACAAAGTACAAAAGCATCAATGCTAGAGACCAATTCGCTCTTGGCCGTTTTTTGCTCACAGATATCCGCAGATACGTATCTGACTCATCACTAATCTTAACACATCGGCAGCCCGTCTAGCCGCGCCACCTCAACGTTTGTCCGCTCATCAAAGCACACATACAACCCACATTTTAACTCGGTTCCGTGATTGCAGCGACACAAAAGGCTCACTCAGAACCTGGCGCGCCTCCAACTCCTACTTTTGTCAACTCGGATTGAAACCCCGGCACCCCGTAACGCTGATGTTATTGAAATGCTGGCGTTTCTATGCTGGTTATCTGTTTGAGGCTGATGACGTGTTTGAAGTTCTAACCGCATTATTTTCACTAGCGATTGGGAGAACATCGTTTGGGTGTAAAGTAAGTGACTATTCCCACTATAATTATAAATGCAAAAGTTTGTAAGTCTGTTTGTTTGTTACCTAATCACGTCTAAACCAGTGAACTGATTAAGATGAAATTTGGTATACAGATAATTTGAGTCCCGGGAAAGGACATAGGATAGTTTTTATCCGGAAATTGCATAGTTCCCGCGGGTATGGAACCAGCTTCCTGGGACAGTGTTCCCGGAGCGATACAACTTAGGGATCTTCAGAAATCAAAAACGTTAATTCTGCAAGTAGGCCGCAAAAGGCTCTTTTAAAGTCACTTTTTTACACCGGTAGCAGCGCTTCAAAATATAAATAACTTGCAATAAAATAAAAATATAGCTTTTTATTGAACACCATAACCGTAAGCCATAACTACAACAGTAAGCGTTAGATACGGTAAACAAACATGTAGGTACAAAAGAATTTTGAAAATCGGGGCACAATCGCCGGAATTATCGCGTTATAAACACACAATAAATAAACATCCAGTCGAATTGAGAACCTCCTCCTTTATTTGAAGTTGGTTAATAAAAAGAAAACAATAGGTGATTTTATTGTAAAGTCGGTTCCCTAACTTATGTATCCACTTTTTCATACTAGTTGTATAGAAAAGTGGATACTTATGTTAGGGCACCGACTCTACATTTAGTATCAACTGCTATTCTTAGAGCTACCTTAATATAGAATTTCAAGTTTTTAGGGCACCCTGAAGCACCCAGTATCTATATGTACTCGTAGGTTTATCGTTTACGGTAATTTTTGTGGAAACATCTTTTTTTTTAATTACTGTATCTTTTAATTGCTTCGACTTAGAAGTCTGATTTCTGCAGATTTATAAATTGCGACAGAACACGCAATAAACAGAGAACTGATAAAAAACTTTGATATAACATTATCATCATCATCATCACCATCACCATATCAGCCGTAGAACATCTACTGTTGTAGGCATCCCCCACTCATTTTGAAATATGAACATCAGCTATCCTCTTACCCAAAAAATCAATTACTTGTTACAAAACAGCGCCGAAAGTCGATTGTCTACTGAACAAGCATTGAACAAGTCCAACTGAAACCTTTATCAACCGATCCTGCCAACAACATAGCTACAAAAGCGCTTGTTTTCTATAAGATGTCTTATCTTTCAGATACCGGTCATAAAATTTGCTGACAACTCCCTTGGTTACGACAAAACCCGTACGAAATAGGGGCTGTAAAATCATGCGTAAATTAACGACACTTTCCGTCAAAAGAGATTCATTTGAGCACAACGTGTCACATCCATATACTTAATGAATTCATAAAAAGTGAACGGGGATGCATTGTTATGTTTTGATGTTGGAAAATATGTCTTAAAATAAGGCGGTACGATGGATAGACTGTGAGAGAGAAAGGGAATGAATATGATTTATTCAGATGTTATATCGCTGTCACACATGTACAACTTGTTTTGACTAATAAATGTTTTAAATGACGTCGTCTGTTGAAGTCCATTGCTTAATTTCTTTCTAAGATTGGTTTTATTTCAACTCCAAATTTTGTTACTTTTACGGTTATCCCGAAAAACCCATATCGAAAATACAAATTGAAACATAGATGCATAGAAAACCTAGAAAAATAGACCAGCGCTGGGAATTGAACCTAGGAACTAGGGCCAGGGGGGACCCAGGGGCTAGGGTCGCTGCTTAAGTGACTAAATAAGAAATAAACAAGCTGAGATATGTGGTGCATAGGAGAAATTCGTGTCTGTACCCCTGTCCAGTGGTGGTTTAGCGGTATAGCACGTGGCACGGAATGCCGAGGACCTGGGTTCGATTCCCAGCGCTGGTCTATTTTTCTGGTTTTTCTGTGCATCTGTGTTTCAGTTTGTATTTTCGATATTTTTTTTCTGTTACAAAAGGTTGCCTCGAAAAGATCGCTCTAAAAATATACGGCCTTTTATGGCTTACATGTCTTCTCCATTTAACTACTTGTTTTTCTGCGTATGTTTTTATGTGGTGTACAATAAAGAGTCATTGAATTGTATTGTTAATAATATGCAATTGTGAATAGGCAAAACAACACTCAGATTAAATAGATGTAAGTAACTATTGAGTCTAGATACATTGTTTCGGTTCTTATAACTGATGCAAGTGTACGCAGACGCAGTTAGTTTATTTTAGAATAGGACAATTTCACAAACCTATAATTATGCATTTACATTGATTGCCAAAGTTTCCGTAACTTTATGTTGCTAGCTATGTACAGTAAACCGATTTGATTCATAGGCCATGACTGAACCGTCGTGATTTTTTTTTACGATATTTGATAAACATTATACTTTTCATCCCCCAGCCTATATACGTCCCACTGCTGGGCACAGGCCTCCTCTCAGAACAAGAGGGCTTGGATTATACTTTTAGGCAAATAAAATTAATTACTTTGGTAACGTTCCATGGTGGCCTAGAAATCAAATTGGTTGACTGTACATCATAGATATGGAATTTGTCACGAATGTTCTTTGTGTCACTACTTTAGCAAAATCACGATTTTGGGAATCCCTATAGAAACTTAATACTTCGATCATCATCTCGGCCTATATAATGTCCCACGGCGGGGCGGTCTCTCAGAATGAGAAAATCCCGATATTTCAGTTCAATGAGGGTTTTCACTGGCTCATATAGGTATTTAACCAATCACGAGCAAACGTCAAACGTCAAACGGACTTCACGACACTAACGCCATCTAGCGATATTTCGCCTCTGTGAAAACCCTCATTATGATAATTCGTACTTCGTTCTTAATTCGTTCCCGCCAGAGAAAGCGAGTAAAGGTTGGCAACGTAATATATTCCTCTGACTATACATTGCTCATGTGTGTCAAACGAACTCTGCAAAATATAATATCCATTAGACGATGCCAATGGAGCGCACGAAATGTGAAATTGATTCACTCACGGACCACCATCGACCGATATTAGTCATACCCAGTGAGCTCTATCAGAAGACAGCTGAATGACACAGAAAGTAGGTACTCGTACTCAAATTATTCAGCTATATGTAGATGTATTCGTTTGTTTGTCAGTGATTCCAATAATAAGGAATGATGGATTTAGTTTGTCGTCAACATCCGCTTTTGTTGAAGCACTGACATGGGAATAAAAAATGCGTGTGTAAAGAATGGTGGGTGCTGATTGCCTTCCTAAAATAACAAGTCTAGTTATACAAAAAAAAATCTCATTTTTTACTCAATGTATGAACCAGCAAACCCAACGCCTCTTATTCTGAGAGGAGGCCTGTAGCCAGCAATGTGACGACAATAGACCGTAGATGATGATGTCTATGCTTAAGACTTATGACGTGATGATCGGTATAGTCTCGCTAAATTTTAGACTAACTTTATTTTACTCTAAATAACTTTGCAGATTCCTTAACAAATTTTAGCGAAAAAGACAGTCATTTACTTATTTGAAAATAACTTCGCAGATTCCTTTATAAAATTTAGACTAACTTAATTTTAGTCTAAATTTTAGCGAAAAAAAGACATTTTCTTCTTTGAAAATAACTTTGCAGATTTCTTAATAAATTTTCAATTAAAATTTAAACTAACAAGAAAGCTAAGCTATACAGAAAAATGTCAGATCAATTAAGTGAATTCGCCATATAAATCTGTACTAAAAAGTAGCTAAAACTAGTGATAAAAATCAAGTCCACTACAGCACTATTGAACTTCGTAGTCTTTCACACTATTTCTCCCCAGTAACACACATCCACACGTTATGGGCATGTAAAGCAGCTTAGTTATGGGTAGTTTTTGTCCTAGAACATTCGAGAAAACTAGAGATTGCCGCAAGCGCTCAAGGTTCCGCGCGCTAAGCATTCTGCGGGTAGGCCGACAAAAGCGCACTCCCTAAGAGACCTGGCTGCGAGCCAAAGCTTCCGTCAATTCGAGTTTGTTTTTTAGAGCAGAAATTTTCTTGCTATATTAATCAGTGAAAGGATTGCGCTTCAAGACTATCTCAGGTAGTTAACATTAATGAAAAAGCGACTGTTTCTGCATTCTGTTGAAAATGTCTTGTTTTTTCTAATGTTCAATACAAATCAATTTACTGTTTCATGCCTTTGCTTTCAAACTCTGCTTTCAAATTATCATTTTATGTTTATAAGCATCCGCAAGATAAAATGAAGATTACAAATAAGAGTACAAATTTCTTCCAATTTGTTTTATTTTTATTAAATGACATTAATTGTATGTATGTATTTAAAAATATGCTTTAGTAGTTTCTGTCAAAGGCTGACTCAGATGGAAAGGTACAGAGATGATTTTCACCATTGTCACGCTAAATAATAATGATAAAGCTGCTATTAAAATAAATAGTTGGTATAGCCTGTGGTATAGCTTAAGTATGTTTTCCAACAATGAAAGAAAGAAGACATTTATTCACTAATACAGAAGACACACAAATACAATAAATTACACAAAAAAATAGTGTGTTAGAGTTTTATGCAAGAAAAAAATCACAGCTATCAAACTCGTAAATATATCTCGCGTTTTACGACGCGAATTCGGATAAAATCGTCAATTTAACTTATCAACATAAACGACAAAGTACGAATCAAAAGAGTTTTTTTATTAGCCGTGAAATAATCACAAAGTCTCAAACTTGTTTACGGGAACACGATAAATTTTATTTTTCCGCTGGCAATAAAGGCGGAGCCACGTAGACGTTTCACACAACTTGTTTAGGATTCCTAGATCTTGCAATGGGGTGCTATTTTGTGAGCTTTCAACTGAGATAGTCGAGTTTTCATTTCGAATGAAGGCAACATTGTTTGTTGCACAAGTATGACTGTCCCTACCCTAAACGATCGAGTAGGGTAATAAAATCAAGAAGACAGTGGGCATTTTTTTACTGTTTTGGTTGAAAGGTGTACGAGAGAGTACCTAGGCCGTGAGAGGGGAAGAACCAACTCCGTCTAGGTATAAACAAAATTTATTCTCAAACACAACTCTATATAACATCACTACTTATAGTTCTTGACACGACCAAACAATACCGCGATTCAGAAATGCATCTGGGCGTAACAGTGACATCTAGAGAAAAATATATAAACTAAAACTGTCTTAAACAAAAAGATTGAGCAAGATTGAATTTTGTAGAGCATTTTCTCATTGTTTAGGAACAGAATCATGTATTTTTTCTGTCTTATGTTCATAGTAAAACGATGATGGCAAAATTATCGTCAATAATTGGGCATTTTGGCGTTTGGTTCAATTACATTGTACTATAAAAAATACCTATGGAAAGATACAGCAGGCGTGAGGCCGGCCTAAAAGGCCTTTGCATACCTCGTTTTTTAAACGCGCCGTTCACGCGTGTGAGTATCGATACGAATCGATACGCATGTAGGGTTGCCATACGTTCGGATTTGTCCTGACACGTCAGGATGTTTGGCCCTTTGTCAGGATAGCAGCCGGACTTGGCAAGTGTCAGAATTTTAAGATTTTTTTATTTTCAAAACAAATTGAAAAGGATAAATTACAAGTAAACAGATATCCATAGATTTTGTTGTTTAAAACTTGAGTTACTGTCTACGCCAAAGCTAGGTATGCCAAATCTCTGTTAAAAGAAATGTCAGAACTTTTAGGGCAATGTCAGGATTTTTGTCAGGACATTTAATTTTTCCATATGGCAACCCTATACGCACGTGAGTTTGACAGCACATTTAAAGACGCGGTGTGCAAAGCCTCTAAAACTTCAACTATTTTGTCAGTAAGTAAATGAAAATCAAATTATTATCTTTTTTTTAATTTATGATGGTGGAAGCATTTTACACTTCCACCGAACGTAGATATTTATAGTTACATGTTTAGTTTTAGTTTTGTAACTAAGAGACCCCATAAATTCCTGTATTATTATTGTACTTTTTATGTAATTTTTCTTTAATTTTATACTGTAGTTTTTAAGTATCTTATTTGTAATTATTTTATTAAAAAAAAAGACTGTACCAAGTTTCTTGCGGCGCTTTCTTCTTGGCAATGATGGTCTTTCTGAAAGAGCTGGTAGTTTAAAAAAAAACGCGTAAAAGTGCCCATTGCGGCCTATTTATTGAATTAATGATTTGAATTTGAATGATATTGTGTTTGTAATAAATGTTAGATTTCTTATACATATATACATGTAGGCTAGCTGTGCAATATTAAATTTTGGCATGTTGCAATTTAAACGGCATGATACCAGCTATAATATTTGTGTAGAAAAATAAAATGTGAACGGAATTGTCCATTTAATTCTCACAGCTTTAAGAGCCTTTGAAAGTAATTTATAGCTCGAAAACTTGCTCTTCATTTTCATAATTTGAAATCCTCGCCTGTGAAGTAATTGCGTCATATTTACGCGCGATAATAATCGAGCTTTAACCATTGAAAACAATTTAATATCTCCGGGCATCCTGCCAGTAGCTAAAATGGATGCCTACAAGTAGGTACGTTCGTTGCTAAGTCATATTATGTTTGTTTTGCCACTTTTCTTGACTTGCATGACGAGGATAATATCTCGCATGGTAATCCTTGGGATTGCCCCCTCCAGAAGCACGTACGCCCGCGTGAACTGGCGTGCTTCCAGATCTGCATTTAAGGCTGTATTTTCCGCAAGTCTTATGATAAATTACATTTCTCTTAACAAGCGCATTCTGGGTCCTTTAGATGTCGCTAAACTAATTAGCGAGCGTTTTCTTGGCATGGCTTAGTACCGAGATAATTGTAACTCTATTTTCACCCTGGAATATGACATGGCTTAGTTAAAAACGGCGCTGCGAGTAATTTCAATTCTTAGCTGTTGCCCGTACACGAAGTCGTCTACATAGAATTTATTTCGCGTAACTATCCAATTTTCTTAGTAGGGTTTCTTGATAAAATATCACTAGATGGCGTTAGTATCGAGAGCTCCGTTTGTCGTTACAGTCTTTCTATCTCATTTAGTTATTTACCCTGTCACAAAAGCGACGCAAATGTCAAAGTTGTCACGATACAAGCGTCAACTTTGCTCATTCGGTATCCACTTGCCGATATACCTTAAACCGTGGTAGCATAATATATTGGCTTGACCTATGGCCTCTAAAGCTGAGGTTCTTGCTTGGGTTCAAATCTGGACTCGCGCCTTAAGGTTTCAAAATTCATGTGCAGAAATGCTTTGAATTTTACCACGAGCATTCAATAATTTATTTATTTTAATTATAATGTGCGTGAAGCTCCCAATCATCACCGAGCCCACGTGGGAACTACGGCCCAGCCTTTTCATTCTAAGTCTAAGAGAAGACCTACTCGTATGCCCAGCAGTAGGACGTATGTAGCATGGGAGGGTCGTCTCGCATACTTATTGAAAATCCGAATGTAATGTTTGTCAGAATTATCGTTTGACATAACTCTTTTTTCTCTGAATCCAGTAATTGTTCATATACGTTCGTATAGTTTTCTATAGGATGACCATTTAAAAATTTCAGAAAAATGTAAGGTTTCAGTGGGAAAAGAATTATGACAAACGACGATTTGGACAAAAATACGGTATGACTAGCGAAGAGTATGCGAACTTTAGCGCTCCCAGAATGGGTTGATGATGATGAAATTGTCCCGACGTTTTGACCACATTGTAGCTAAGTAGACAGTTCACATATGTAGTAAAACATAGGAAAACGCAATTTCAATTTTATACTAAACTATTACAAGAGAAGCCACGGGTAGAGACTAGTATTACATAATCTAGAGGTACTAACAATGGTGGATGATGGGCTCACTGAACTTCAAGAGCGCTACATTCACCGAGACAAATACACGACAAAAAATTACGGTATTTGTGACAAACAGCATTTTTCTTTCGCGTACCGTAATGAAGAAACTGATGGGACGGCCCACAAACCATCGTAGACCAGGGTAAAAAGATCCGCGGAACTGTCCAAAATGATTTATAACATCACATCTGACAGGGCATGGGGAAGGTCTCGTTAGATTGGTCGCAGTGTACAATACGAATGTTACAATGGGGGGAAATAATATAGGTATGTACGAGCATAGTATACCTCACTCAAGCAGCTGGCCCGCCCGTCATTTTTTTCTCTTTTGCTGGAGAAATGCCAGTATTATTAATTCGAATGAGATATGATCCAAAGATATACATTGTCAGTTTTTTACCTCCCGAATGTGCTTCGTTGGAGAATACTTTTACGGCCCGGTCTGAATTTGTTAGGCAAATCTCGTAAATAAGTCCGATTTTGCTGAGTGCGAAAGAACCTTTGCTTATTGAATAGCCTACTCGAAAGTTATTGATAGTTTTCTAGTATGTACTACTTTTAGGGTTCCATACCCAAAGGGTGCCAATAGAACCCTATTACTGAGACTCCGCTGTCTGTCTGTCCGTCCGTCTGTCACAGGGGGGCCAATCAACTATTTTACCGACACTTTGGGCGTCTCCTGCGTTACCAAAATTGTTCCTGGCGTTACCAAAAAATCGTACTTCCAACAAGATATTTCACGGTATAATAGGTGGAACTTACGTAGGATGGCATGTATTCATGTACACCATCTATTAAATTACAGAAAAAACATGTTTACTTACAAAAATCTGCAATTTTTTGAAAAATGTCGCGGACAGATTAGTGTCGGTAAAAAAGTTGGTTGGCCCGCGGCTCTATGTCTTGAGTCGTAATACTTAGACACTTGAAATTTTCACAGATTATACTGTGGCCGCTATAACAACAAATACTAAAAATAGAATAAAATAAATATTGAAGGGTCGTGATTGTATTGTTTTTCCATTTTTTGCTTGATATTAATAACGGCATATAGAAAGTGCCACGAGAGTTAAAGTGAATGATTCTACACACAGCTGCAAAAATAAATGATTGCAGAAAAGGAGAATGTCAAAATCCTGCTGTCATTACACGGCATGTTGTAGCTGTGTATGTCATTCACTTCAACTCTCTTGGCACTACCTATGGAAAGAGATGGGGAATGCCATCGCGAACTAAAGCATGTTAGACTTAGACAATACGGCTTCTATAGATACGAGTACCTACTCAAAAATATCTGAATACAAACGTACTCCTTTGACAGGAAGATCGTGTTCAGATATTTTCCTAGATAACATTTAGACTGCTCTGATGTTTATAATAGCGATTGTATATAAACAAAATTGGAATCAATTGAAGGGTATCACGTTCGTAATTGATTTAAGTTCTAATGAAAACAATTCGTGGAACTACTAAAGAGATGACAGCGCTCTCGTTTACAAAGTTTTGTTTGTTGTTTATTTCTAATTAATTAACTTATGAGTAAACTGAAACTCCTAAATTATTATTTAATCAAATATTTTTATTTAATATCACACCGTTATTCTCACGAATGTGCCACTTGTATGCTGAATTTTACCAATAGAAAATAACTTTTGACGAATCGTTATTAGCGTTTAGTTAATATTTAAACACTTTTGTACATTTTGATATACAAACAACGCCTCAAGAGTGTTTACGAGTACATTAACATCTCAAACTATTAAAAGCGAATTGAGCGCTAGAGGCGGTACGTTTTTGAAACAAACTATTCTCTGAGTTTTTCATACTTTCACACTAACTCATTCAGGAAATTTGTAAAGAAATAAGTTTTGAAAATCAGTTCTAAAACATGATTATCTGATGATTTTCCTTGTAAAGTAATCCAAACTACAAACCCATTGGTACCTAATCTCAAAGCTAAAAGGTCAGAAAATGTTTGATTAGATTAGATTTGAAGTCAAATAATATGATGAAAAGCTTGTAAAAAAGATCGCAAAATCACCATCGCATATCTGCCAGGACAAGTATTAAATCTGTATAGTTTCGTCAAGCGCCACCCGACCGCGAATCGTCGTAATAATTTACATGAAGCTATGTATCGTAACAGATTGTATTACCCGACAGGCACGCCAAGCCTTCCTCTGAGCTTTAACGATATTGACAATATGAAGGAATACTTCAATATTGCATTAATCGGGCACAATATTGCGTATCGTCAAATTCCTATCGCACGACGGCTTTCGTATCTATATTTTGGGTATTATTATATTTGCGTGCACGGTCATGCGTACTAATGGATTTCATTGAAAGTGATTCCATTTCAGTCTTCTCGAGGTTTTAAGGAAAATGTGCCGCGATTTTGAGGCAAGGGTTTGAGGTTAGATGTAACATTATTGGTACCTATTATGCCAAGGGACTGTTTCACCATCCATTGATTAGTGTTTGTTTGAATAGACGGAGACGGCATCACATTTAACCGTCAGTTAACACTAATCAATGGATGGTGAAACAGCCCCTAAGTATGGAAATAATTCCGTTCCAAATTGACGATCCCTTACTTCATATAGCGATTATACTATGTTAAAGATGTAATTGTGTTAAATACTTGTGATGTAAGACGTTGAATAACATTACGAATCTGTTTAGAAAATAATAATACCTCCTCGAGTTTCTTGCCCGGTTCTTCTTAATAGAGATTTTTCCGAACCGGTGGTATATTTTTTGACATTAATAAGCGCTTGTTTCTGACTTTCACTATAAAGATAAAAATTGATGGTTTCCTGTTTGGGTTAAGATTTTGCTACACAGAGTTTATTGCTTAATCTACTTGCTCTATAAGCTTAATCCCCGAATTGATAGTAAACAATACAATAAAAAAAAAACTTTAGTGAGCACCATAATTCAGAATAATAAGTTAACTTAGTCAGTCAGATGATAGGCGATCTTATCGCTTAAAGGTGATCTCGAATGAGTATATTTTCAAAGTGCTTGTCATTTTTCAACTTTATTTAGTCTATTACATGATTAGATAGATCGCCAATTCCATTTTCCAAATTTTATGTCATTTTCTTTTCATTCCTCATAGGTATGTGAAAAGAATGTCTCATTACCGACACAATAAAGAACGTACGTCTGCGTCTTGCGACAAACAATGGAGCTTCGAGCGCAGCACATTCGGCGGATTTCACTTAAATCTTTTATCTTTATTTACTCTCTGTCTATTTCAGTTCAAACTCGAATTGTCGGTGACCATCCGGAGTGTTTTATTGAACCCTCTCAGATGTATTTGGCTTTTTGTTTATATTTATGTATATAGCAGAGCGGCCTTTTGTGTTAAATAGTAGATTGTACAACAAAAACATAAAACGAGCCATTTTACCCGAGACGTTGATATAGCCACCCGAGCCGGTACGGCGAGTTTTACACTCTGCTTTTCTCTGCGATGGCGAAGAAATTAAACAGCAACAGTGGAAACAATTGGTCACTTACTAGATACCCTTTATTTTTCATGCATTGTTACATAAGTATACATTTTTAGTTCAATTGCTTTATTTTAATTGATTTGATTGATTTTTACTTTTACATAAAATAAAAATTATTAAAAATATATATAGAACCTTTTTTGTTTGTGGCTGGCTGTTGACACCTGATTAGCTTGGTCTTAGTAGAAGATTTTACTTTATGCACTAGAGCATAAAATGTAATTTTATGTCGCCTAGATCCAGCAACTTTAGGAGCATGAGAAGTGAAAAGCTTTTTTCTACTCTTATACTGTAAATCTGTGATTTACTTAATCACGAACAGTAATATAAGGCATTTACACGTTAATCAAAAACAAAATTTAACAGACACTCACACTTGTTTATTGTTGTATACCTTCTCTTTGCGTTTGCCATACTTTTTACTAAAGTATGAAAACATCTAAAGTTTACTTTTTATCTAATTTTGTAATTTTAATTAATAAGTACACAGTCGAAGAAAAAGTATTGTATGTAACGATGTATAAGTAAGTCAAAAAAAGGTCGTGGCGTCTTTTTCTTACGATGTTCGCTAAAGCTCACATTGTAACTCACGCCACTCACCTTTTTTGAACCCTGTTATACAATTTTTGCATAAAATACTATTATTTAACTTGCTATGATTGCATTTTCCGTAGGTATCTCGTCAAATCCAATATTGCAAATTGACCTACTTCTTTTTCATTTTGATACGTTGGCTGATTGAGATCCAGCGCAGTAATTAAGAAGTCTCAGCAAAAATAAAACATGTCCCAGTTACAAGAAATTAATGATATTATTATTATTTCTGTTGGGATTGGTTTTCTCAGCTCTAGGCTGGTATTAACTATATTTACGGGTTATTCACCAAGTAAATGTAGCAAGAGTTGTAGAATATTTAAGTAGGTCTAGTTTCGTTAACTTTCTCACTATTCTGCATGTTATAAGTATTGCGGCTTTTTATTATTATTATAACCCAAATAAAGGCAAAAATGTGTTTTTGCTCTCAGTTGAACATCGTTTTTAGGAACTAAGTGTTACCAAGTAAAATGATTTACTAAACAAATATTATGAAGTCTTTTTGAGAGCAATTCTGCAAAATTTTGAAATCCAAAGTTGTAGCCAGACAAATATTTTTCAACGGCGCTGAATCGTCCCGATGGACTCAACACAATGCAACAGAAAAACAAATATTTTAAAGAAATAGCGGTGCGGTGCAACTGTGGTTCGTTCGAGTATATTTTTGTTCGCATTGCTGAAGCATCGAAGAATCCTGGCGTATTGTATAAATGACAGAAAACAATCGGTCACCAATCCAAACAAAGGAATCGGTCTTAAGCATATCGCATTGTTACTCCTATAACGATCGATTAGATCTTATGGCAGCGCAGTAAGCGTCAAATTCGGTTAGACCTTACTGACCAGCACTGGGTACATTTTCTTCTCATAAATATGTAAACCGACGATCGGTTGAGTCGGTTATTGTTTAGTTAATGGTTGCGTAGGAGTAATGGTTCGGAAACGTAGATTGTATGTTTGCTGTTTTTCCCAATGTTTTGTGTACACAAGCTTTTTTGGGCGCCACCGCCGGGCCTGCGGTTGTTTTACTAACATTATGTTTATGATAATCGCCTAATGGAGTCCTCACTGGATTGTGGTTGAAAGCATTTGTTTTTCCTCTCATTTTTGAGACAGGTCAGTACGTCTGCTCTATATTACGTTATAACTTAGGGATCTTTAAAAAACGAGCCTACCAATTCCTAAAAGGGTCGGCAACGCACCTGTGATTCCCCTCGTGTTGCTGGTGTCCATGGGCGACAGTGATCGCTCTCCATCAGGTGACCCGACTGCTCGTTTGCCCCCTCGTTTTATAAAAAAAAAAAATAGAAAAAAATCACTGTAAGGCACATCTTATCTACTTAATTTATTTTACAATCTTGTCAAAGAATTTAAGACCACTTGCTACACAGACCAATTGCTAATTTGCTACTTAGACCAGCTGCTTTTTAGACGAAATGATACTATATAATAATAGGTATAACATGATTTTGATTGAATTGACTAATTAAAGTTCGCAAAAAGTTTGATACCGACATTAAAATTGTATTAAAAAAACATCACTGCTAGCAAATGGAATGTAGTCGAGTAACGTGACTACAATCCTCCGACATTTGAAGTATCCTAGAGTGGTAGTGCTCTTTTATCATCAAGTTGACTGAGCTTCCTACTTGTTAATGTGCATCAAATCATCAAAAAGTCAGCCAAGAGCAAAAATAAAATTATAAAAAAAATGAACTACCTGTTTTCAAAGTATGACAAACCAATTGCAAATACTTAGCTCTGTCTGTAAGACAGACTCATACTTGATTATTTTTTATTTTTGTTGACATGCAATATATTTATCTCTATATTTACATATATCATTCTGAGATTGAAATTTGTGTGTTGAAGCATTATACTAATACACTATGAAAAAAAATAGTTTCTTGTAAGGGGACCTTTTCCTACTTAGTCATTAATTTAATATTTTTTTTGATGTAGCGACAGTGGAAATACACGTTATCTTTATCTTTAACTATAAATTTCAGCTGTCTATCTATTACGGTTCTTGAGATGAAGTCTTGTGACAGTAGACGGACAGCGCAACGACATTAAGTAAAATGGTCACAATTTGTCACCCGTCGAGCGAGTACATGAACCCTAGAAATGAGGCTAGAAAAAAAAGTTAACTACGTAAATTTTTCTCATAATCTAGACTGCTGTGGAATTGAAAACGAAAAGTTGCTGCGCCCTCACGTCTTTACCACAAAGTTCTGATTCAGCGGTCCCGTAAAATTTCTGTCTTCATTAAACTTGGCCACGCGAACTTCTGTGAGGTTTTGAACAAACCCAACTTTTAAACGTGTCGGATCTGTCATTAAAACAGTTGGGAAGTTACGTGATTTCGTTGGGTTTTTCTCCTTATCGAAAATACAAACTGAAATATCATCATCATCATCATCATCATCAGCCCGAAGACGTCCACTGCTGGACAAAGGCCTCCCCCTTAACTGAAATATAGATGCATAGAAAAAACAAAAAAATAAGACCAGCGCTGGGAATCGAACCCAGGTCCTCGGCATTCCGTGCCACGTGCTATACCACTACTCCACCACTGGACAGTGATACAGACACGAATTTCTCCTATGCACCACATATCTCAGCTTGTTTGTTTTCTTATTTAGTCACTTAAGCAGCGACACTAGTGACATCTATGCTGTAGCCCTCATTGAGAAACTTTCAGCACCCCATTGGAACTAACCGCTCACCTGGACAAGAGAGGTCGTTATTAAACAATCAAATCAAGATTGGTTTTTTGGAATCTTTTTGTATTTTCTATTTCAAGTCCAAATTCACAAATTTTTGTATTTTCGATATGGGTTTTACGGGATGACCGTAAAACTAACAAAAAATTTGGAATTGGAATAAAAAATACAAAAAGATTCCAAAAAAAACATTTTTTTTTCTCCTTACTTATTCCGGGTAAGTGGGCAATGTGGCCTTGAAACTCCATTTCCGCAAATAATGTGGGAGGAATGTGTTTTTCATTAACCAATAGAAACGCTTCATTTACACATCCTCGCAGAGTAGTCTCTGGTGAACAACAACCAGCTGAGCGGAGCGAGGCGAGGTAAATGTACTACGAGATAATTTTACTAACAATAGATTGATAAGTTATTTGTATACTTTTTACTAACATTAATGGATGTAATTATCTGAAAATTAATTAAAATATATAAATGAAGCGTTTCTATTGGTTAACCCTTGGAGTGGCAAGCGTCCGGGTCCCGGCACACCCTTGTTTGGCAGGCGACCGTCTCCCGGCACGCTGTCAAAAACCCTTGAGTGGCAAGCTACCGGCTCCCCGGTCGTTGGCGGGTGACGTATTTCAATAACAAATATAAACTGGTAGACCTATCTCGCTTGCTTATTCTTGCAGAATGCGTTCATAAATAGACAAGGATGGCATTTATTAACGGCCGCGGCAACATTACGGAAGAAATTTCGTTCTTATCGTTTACTCAAGTTTCACTGTGTGGCCGCTGCCGTGCGCTGGTATTTTTGGAAACCTCGTATTATACTATTATTTGATATTGAAAGACTATAAAAGGGCTTTGTTTCGTAAATAAATTAATATTTTACGAAATAAATCAGTGTTTCCTACAGGTAATTGTTTTATTTTGTAATTATAGTTATTTAATACATGACTGAGAAAAATTTGGTTATCAGATATTTGATAATGAATAATAAAGTTCACAGAAATTGAAGGTCATTCATTGTTATTTAATTAGATATGCCATTTTATGCTAAACTATCACTGTAAGGCTTATCTATAAAATTAAAGTAGTTTTTTTTGGTGATATTTTTAATAAAATTCGCGAATTCGCGAAATTAATTCGTAGGTGTCACTGCAGTCAAGAAAGATTTTTCAAAATGGCCGCGCCGCTTGACAGTAAATTTTAAATATGGCGCTGCCATTCCACAGGTTAATGAAAAACACATTTCTCGCAACACATCCTCGCACATCTCTGGTGGAAACAGAGCTTGATGCTTGCTTGATGCTGTAATATGCCTGTAGATACGGCTTGGTTTATTTATTGTCTGTCTATCTGATTCAGCATTGTCAAAAATCCTTTCGTATGTTTGTTCGGCGGATCTCTAATTGGGATGTCCCAATCTTTGACAACATATAATAATCGAAAACCGTTTGGAGAAATAGGCTTTGTGAAGCGTTTTCAGAAATCACATTCCAAAAATATGATGAACTGAATTAAATAAACAAGATTTAAGTAATGACCTTCATTTGACCCCTGCAGTGTCCCGTCACAAAGGCAGTTATAAAGTAGGTCTACAAAGCAAATTGACAGTTTGAAATGTTGCTTTCCTGCTTATAATAGCAAAGAGTGACTAAGATAGAATTAATCACATGATGCGCACCCTGCTTTAAACAGTTGTCATTTATCGTAAAGTCCGAAATGTATACGAGTATTTTCCAATGTATTTTTACAAATTAAATTATTAAATTACGACGTTACAAGAAAATATAAAAGAATTTAAATATCAGATTTTAATAGATAATATCTATTTACTATCACACCATTAAACAAACAGGAATAATCGAAGCCAAAAGAAGAGAAATAAATAAAACTATTTGTCATGGATCATTTAGGACCCTAAGCCGCGCTTGAATTATTGTCAAATTGTAATGCCACAGATTATGTTACGTACGACCTGAATTTTTCTAGGCAATGGAATGTGGCACTCTCACTGTGGCGTCATCCAGCGTATTTCGTAAAAAAAAAAATTTAAAATTGATGAAAATGGTATCTTAAAATATCCTATTCTTCATCCCAGCCTATATACGTCCCACTGCTGGGTACATGCCTCCTCTCAGAACAAGAGGGCTTGGGCCATAGTTCCCACGCGGGCCAGTGCGGATTGGAACTTCACACGCACCATTGAATTGCTTCGCAGATTTGTGCAGGTTTCCTCACGATGTTTTCCTTCACGCAAAGCTCGTGGTAAATTTCAAATGTAATTCCGCACATGAATTTCGAAAACTCAGAGGTGCGAGCCGGGGTTTGAACCCACGACCCTCTGCTTGACGGGCGATAGGTCAAACCACTAGGCCACCACGGCTTTTTATCCTATCCTATTCACACCAAAAATAAAATAAAAACTATGGGTTATTTTTTTGGTGCATTCTTATTTGTTTTACTCTACAGATCCCATTACTCAACTGATTCTTGTACAATTTTGTAAGATTTACTGTCATTCAGTAGGTGCAAATGGAAAATAGACAGCTCGAAAGTAGGTACGCATCCAAGCGGAAAATGTCAATATGACATACAACAACCAGGAAAACTGTCCATCCTGAATATCGTCAAAAATAGAATCTTGTCTATTTCGTCGTCTCGGAAAAAATACCATCCGTACGGAAATTTGGTTCTAAATATTTTTCAGCATCATTACATTATGACAAAATTCATTTTGGACCGTATTAATCATGGTACAGTCACCAGCGTTAATATCTGCCACAGCGGAGCCTGCAAAAATATCTGACACGTCCTTCCGGCCCTAGAAATAGAGTCGTATCAGATATTTATGCGCGCTTGTTGTGTCAGATGTTGGTGCTGGTGACTGTACGAATTCAAAATAGTCATTTCATGGTGACGATTTTCCATTTGGACTGAATGACAGTAATTTTTTTGTAAGCAGCTTCAATAATGAACCGAATTTTTTGGCGATTCATTTAAAAAAATAATCGCAAAGCACGAGGGTTTGAAATGTAAAAATATTATAGCTCTTACAGCCACTAGTATTTAATATGAATAAAATATTATTATGAAAATTAGATAATTATATGAAATTTGGGAAAGTTAAGATAGATAGGTTGACTGGTGGTATCTTTTACTTAAATATCTACCTTCCTTGTAAAGCTTTACTCAGTCACTCGATGGACATAGATTAGTTAGTGTTAGCCAGTTAATTGATTATTTCCACAGAGCATAATTATTATACTTCAGATTATATGAAGATACAAATCCTTTTTAAATCATCACGAGATTTCTAGCAACTTTTCGACCTCCAGGAGGAGGTTATAAGTAAAGTTACTAAATACATACATCACATAATTAATACTGGACTCTAGCGTTTATGACAAAAAAACAGAATTTGAATCGTAGCCAAAGAACGGAATGTGGAAGTAACGCTTGCAAATACCTTTTATTACAATTCCCGCACTGTTCCTGGACCGAGATTTGAATGAAAAATTCATGAAAAACTGCCTCCGTCCCTCGCATATTTTAGAAGTCTTACTTTTCCTATTATACCCGTTTACTGGATGAATTATTGTAGCCAACGTAACTTGGCCGGAATTCCTACGGTGCCGTAAATAAAAATATGTTGCAGAGTGCAAATTTTGCGTATTTAAATATGTAGCTTTCTATCGCGGATAATTAAGTTTGAAAAATAATCAGAATACCTATAACTTGGACAGACATCTTTAGCGTTGTTACTTAAAAATCGGTAAAAATAATATAAGCTTTAAATTCACCAACAGCAATATTACTGCATTGTAAAATAAAAATAGGGTACTTTGTATCGATAGAACCGATATTCGATCAATTGCCCTAAAAACTTTTGTTTCCTGGCCCCTAACTAAAATAGACATCAGTATTGGTGCAAAAACAAAAGTATCGCGACAATAATGCCCGTAAAACCAATTCCCACCAAAACACGGCCTCGAATCGAGTGTCAAGCGCAGATCACCGATTCAAATGCACTTCAACGATAAAAAAAAAACGATTTTCGTATCAGAAAGTGTAGCGAGTGTCGCGAATTTTTCCCTTCAGCGTTTGAGGATATCCGTTGCGGAAAGGTCCCTTTTGATTTACATAAACATCGCGACAGATTGGTCCGGCTCCCAACTAGGATATCCGGTTGGGTCGCAAACAATCAAGGGCGAAGTTATGACCGGCTGGAGCGAACTTGTTTTGCTGATCAATCTAAATAGGCTCCGTTAAGATTGGCTTAAAAATCAACACCTAAAGTTATGTTTAAGATTAGCAGGTTTGAAATACCTAAAGCTATCGTGTGCAGGCCAAATAAAAAGTAAAACAGAATTTTGCGAGCGTTAAATTGAGGCCGGGTAACACCTCGCGCACTAGACAGCCACGACCATGACCAATGTGGCCGCAACGACCAGATTGCCGTAATTGTCTAACGCGCTGATGATCGCGATCGCATTAATCTCATGCTAAACTCGTCTAATACCATGTGACAGAAAGAAATGGTGAAAACGATTATGATTCCATGTGTGTTAGACAATAAGGCCTCAGATTAACTAAAGAAACGACCAGTTGGCCGTTGCGGCCAAATACGCAACATTCAATCCAAAATCCTTCAAAAAGATGTCTTAAATTCGCCTATTTTATGAAAAAAAAAATATAAAAAACAACATTGTTTTTTTTTTGAGACCAATGCCATTTGGTTTCTTTAGTAAATCTGGTCATTGTGGCCACCGGGGCATGGTCGTAGCGGTCTAGTGAGGGAGATGCTTAAAACTACGCCTTACTTCTTGCACGTGTGCGTAGCTCAACTAGTTAGCAAAGTTAAGTTACGCTTGTGTGCGTCCAACTGTATCACAGAGAAATGTAGTTTTACCGGAATTACGCCGCTGGTTGCAGAACTCCGTCTTTATTACATTGATAGTTGCTCTAAATTAACATTGTCCGCCTTTTTAATTTTTTTAAATTTTAGTAATATTAAAAAATATATTTTTAATCGCAACACTTTTTTTTAGATAACAGTAGACGCATTAGTAATCCAAATGCGGCGTCTCTTTTGATCATAACCCTTTTTCCTTTCTGTATTTGCATTCAAAGTCACGCTATAGCAACATAGCTCCTGTACCGTAATATTGCAAAGCCGTTGTCCACAAGTAATTTAAAAGACACTCCGCTAAAACGGGCATAATTAATTACCGTCCCCGAAATTAGAAAAAAGGTTGAAAGTTAGGTCGCTAACCGCGGCCCGCTCATTACGGTGGCCCAAGGAAAGCAGAGTTCCGGTCATTTCACGCGAGTTTTAATACGACCCGGATTACCGGCTGTAACCGGTTGCGCTTCGAACTTTATCCGGTTTTTTAACGTACGCGTCACTTTGAGCTTTTTTTAAAATTATTGAGTTAAGCGATCGCGAAATGAATTTCGCTGCTCTACCGGGTCGCAGAAATTCATAAAAATGCAGAGTTTTTTAATTGGAATGCTGTCATGATTGCCGTTGAAGTGCATTCTTGTGCAACTTTTCTCAAGATTTAATTAATTGGTCTGTGTCATAACATGCAAACCTTGCTAGCCCAGTGATTTGACTTATGGCCTCTTGCAGAAGAACGTCGGTTCAAATCCAAACCACTTATCACATCTATAAGTTTTTCAAAATTCATGTCCGAAATCACATTTTAAATTTACCTCGAGTTTTACGACTACGGTGAAGGAAAACATCCTGAACATCCTGAAACCTGCACAAAACTGCGAAGAAATTCAATATTGTAAAGTTCCAAACTGCACTAGGCCCGCGTGGGAACTGGGGTCTCTTTTTTCTTTTTTTCTGAGAGGAGGCCTGTGCCCGGCAGTGAGACGTATATAGGCTGGTATGGCGTCATAAACCATCATCAAAATAAATCAAAACCCTTTCAGTAACCATAAAAAAAACCTCGCCTTAACCGGTGAGTTATTACACGCGCATACTTTCTGTGGTCTGAAAGGTGTTTCAGCAAACAAACCAAGGCGTGTTAAGGAAAAATAACAAACAATAATCCAACTAAACCGACGCGAATTGCCCCATAAAAAACACTTGGTGAACTATTATTTGTGCGAACGACTATATTTGTTCTTTCATTCATTCGTTCACGTTGTAAATTTCATGATGAAAGCGTGGTTTTCGGATATAACGTGTAGCCATAAAATGAGCAGCGTACGAAACAGTCTACATAAAAAAATCTTGACTAACTGATTGGCTTATGAACATACAACCCAAGCTCTTGGACTTTAAAAACAAAAAAAAAACATTTATTTTGCTCTATAATGCAAAAGACAAAGACATTTTACCGGATTTTGTGAAGTATTTTAATACTAAAGTACTAAAAATATTTTTAATAATTGATGGTGAACTACATTAGTCATATTTTCTACGAGACATAGGACACGATTAATGACTATCTTTAAACAAGCCCCCGGTATTTTGACGTACTCGTATGTTCTAGCGCAGTGGTTCTTAACCGGTGGTCCGCGGACCACTGGTGGTCCCTGGAAGAACCCGAAGTGGTCCGCGAAGCCATCAACAATGAATTGGCAAAACGACGTGCCAGTCAAGTAGCGGTCGCAACCGTTCATTCTTTTACAATTTGAATTTTACCGTACATTACCTTCAAACAGTTGGTGGTCACTGGAAAGACAGATAGTTTGTCAAATATCCCTCCTGACTAAAACGTTAAGAACCGCTGTTCTAGCGTTATGCCTATGACGCTAGTGTAGATGTGAAAAGGTTCCTCAAAACTTTGCATGAACTTAGCATTTTTTCTTTTCACCCGTAAACATGCCTAGTTTGTGTGTCAGGATCCAATTTGGTGATTTGTGCAATGTTAAATGTAAGTTTTTCATTTACAATTGTTTTTTTTTTCCCTCTTGTGCAATTTTGTCTTTTTCAATAAATATGTTTTATCATTATTACTAAACTTTCTTAGAAACGAACAGTCTATTACCGATCATATGAATGCTATCCTTGTTTATTATAAGAACGCATTTTGCAAAAACGATCAAGCCAGATACTCAACGGCATTTTGGCATGATTTCGGGAGCCGATTTCGCTCACTTTGCGGGCCACCGAAAGCCGATCGCAGACACGCGAAGGATGGAACAAAACTACTTTTTCTCTTAATAAAAAGACCAGTTCTTATTTATTCACCACCAAGAAATTATAATCGCGTGTTTTTCCCTCCTTTTTCATGGCCACACACAAACCGTGAGAGTGGCGTGCCGATGTCTTGTTAGGAGCGACGAGCACGCGATTGCGTGCCCTGCTATTTGATTAGCGAGCAATCGCTGATTGAATGGCCCTACGGATACCTTATTCTATTCTCAAATGGGTTCGCATGACGATTTTTTCTGAATTTATTTTTATTGGGTGCTTAATTCTGGCAGGCAAAGCTTCTAGAAGAAACATTCGCTTTTTAAATGTATAAAAAGTTTCTAGTCTAAGGTCAATGTGTACATAATTATATTTGACACTATGGCTGCATAGATATTTATACCATTGACTGTACTTATAATTTTTTATCCAGCTTCCTATTATGTTACTCTATAACGGCTCAATTTAGATTAAATTTGGCAGCAGATAATTTATAGCGTCAATTAACACAATATAGAACAGGTACAAATTATTACAGAACATTGCATAGTTCCGAATCTTGTGTTCTATTTGATAGACTAACTCATCTTGCCATGGCGTCGGCGGATACGTCTGGAAAAAACATCACCACAATTTTTTGATGTTTTAGCTAATAATCAAAAATGTTTATCTTAAATGAACAATTTTGTAAAAAGTTCAAGCAAAAAATAAAACATACCACCCAAATTCAAAATACCATCCGTAAAATTTGTCCTCAATCGTCCTCAAATAACTCAAACAGCCCTCATTAGCGAACGCCCTCACAATAACGACCTTTTCTAATTAACCTGATTAGAAACACTAATTACGAGACTCGATCAAATAAAAAAACTTCACTCATTTCTCAGATCACTTACAGATAGCTTTCTTGTTTAATGAGAGCGGGTGGGCGTATTGGTTTCTTTCTTTAGGAGTCGCTAGAAATGGGAAAGATGTGATTGGTGTTTTTCAATTGAAAATGTGATAAAGTTGAACAGCCGGGGCCCAATCAAATTCGTAACTAGCTCAAACATTTTCAGTAATGTATCTCAAACGTTGAGCTTTATGTTACTTAACAGATTTCTATACCTACTTGTAGTAAACTAAGACTTGTTTTTCCTTTTCTAACAGACTTCAGAAAAAAAGAGGAGGTTCTATGTTCTAAAAACTGTGTAGATTCAGGCGTAACTTTGCGGACGTCCATGTTAAAATAAATGGAATATCTGTCTTGCTCCTCCGCCAAGTAGTGCGGCCAAGTCGTGCGAAACAGCTACGTTTGAGTTGGAAAAAATGAAGCAATTAAACCCGCCCTCTCTCCACATAAAAAACGTAAATAACCAACGCAAACTTAACTGAACCCACCACTAAGAGAACCACCACCATCACAACCATAAACAAGATCTATGTTCTATGTTCGACTGTACCTATGTTCGACTGTTCCTATGTTTAGTTCTAGTTTTCATTCAAAGTTCTTTTTAAGGCAGTCGGGTTCTTAAATTTTATTCCTTGCAACTTGCGATCTACGTAACATAAATTAACAAATTAACTATCATTACTAAACTTAAGCTAAAGTTTTAATTTAAAATATTTTTTCCACTTCACAAACTTTAACCAACCAGGCTGACTTTCAAAACAGCAATATGCTAATGGAAGGCGGTTGAAACTTTAAAAAAGATCATTGGAAGAACTAATTAGGACTAAGTGGGAATCCGACGTGAGGCTTAATTACTTATCGTGGTCCTTTTACTAACCTATTAAAACACACATCACGCCGAGCCGGTTTCAATTTTATGATGGCTGATTAAAAAGTTTCGCATAAATTCAAGTTTTTTTTTTACAATAATAATTTATTTTTCTGATTTACCTATAGTTTATTGTCATTTCAGCCACATTAAATATAAATAATACAAGATTTGCTCGTTTAACGATGTAAGATAATATTTCCGATAAAATTTTAAGTGCTTTTTGATTTAAGTCGATTCACTCTCCATTCTATCTAGAATATCATTAGGTCGCAGGAAGACTGTAAGCTTCTGCAAAACGATCTAAATATATACTGCATGACTGGTGTATGCGTCAAACGCAAACTCCCGCGTCCCCGCGTCCGCGTCCTCGGGCAAACTTTGCAATTGGGTAAAAACAACTTCGAGAAAGAGGCCAATAGAAGAATACAGCTGGGTTGGGCAGCATATGGGAAACTTTGTCGAGTCTTTACATCGCCAATTCCACAGAACTTGAAGACGAAAGTCTTCAATCAGTGCGTCCTACCTGTCATGACAGATGGTGCCGAGACGTGGACACTCACGGTTGGGCTGGTCCACAAATTTAAAGTCGGTCAGCGAGCTATGGAAAGGGCTATGCTCGGAGTTTCTCTGAAGGATCGAATTGGAAACGAGGAGATCCGACACAGAACTAAAGTTATCGACATAGCTCACCGGATAAGCAAACTGAAGTGGCAGTGGGCCGGCCATATCAGTCGAAGAACTGATAACCTCTGGGGCAAACGAGTTCTTGAGTGGAGACCGCGAATCGGCAAGCGTGGCGTAGGACGCCCTCAGACTAGGTGGAGCGATGATCTTCGCAGGTTAGCTGGTAAGAACTGGATGAGAATGGGCCGAGGATCGTGCTCAGTGGCGTGCAACTGGAGAGGCCTATGTCCAGCAGTGGACTAAGATAGGTCGATGATGATGATGATGGTGTATGCGTAACAGGAGGTCTCTGAGTATTAAAAAATGCCAATATTATTATTTTCACAAACAAATCCCATAATATAAAATTTGATTATAGGTTGACGGTACTCCACTGGAACGAGTGGTGACGGTTAGAGATATGAGGCTGTATTGCCTAACGTTTCTGACGCTTGCAATCGCAATCAAATGACAGTTTTTCTATGCGAAATCTGTCATTTTGTTCGCCACCTTTGTAATAAGACTGAGTAATCCCCGAGTATTACGACCGACTCATTAAATTCCGCCTCCGTACTCTGGCCTGGGATTCGATCTGTAGCATTCGAACATGGCCGATGTAGACAATATCTAATTTTGCTATTTCTGTTTCTTTGGCTAGTTGAAGTATAATTTTGATAGTGTTTTATGCGGCGATTTACCTTAACAGTGAACAGTGATCACAAAATTCTATGTTTCTCTCGTGTCTGTCATTTTTTAATGCGCAAGTTGTGTCCACGTGGTTTCTGGAATTATACTATCAAGTTGCAAAAACTACAACCACCGTACAACGTCCCTCTCAAAGAGAGTATACTTTGACACTCGCGAAATTGCCCTATTAATTAGGACGGAAAAGCCATATTTTAAAAGAGAAGAAGAAGAAGAAGTACTCTGGCCTATCGGCGGAACATTATCGATTTGGTGACACTATAAAATATTGCACGGCGATCTCGACGGTGACATTCTGGCCTGTATAGGCTTCAGAGCTAATATGAAGCGCACACGGAGTCACAACTTATTTGCCTTATCTTTATCTGACAATAATGTCAGCGCCAAAGCTCCGACACAGCGCATATCTCGTCAGTTCAATAAGTTCTAACAACAATAATTATCTAACAACATACACGTAAAATCTCCTTTTGAACAAAAATCTGTTTTGTATTTCCAATTTGTATTTTAATTTGCATTTAAAGTTTGTAATTAGAAATGAGGTAATAAGAGTAATTATGGTGTGCATAAATTTTAATGCTGTGTACAATTTTGTAATCGTGTTGTAGACATTCTCGTGTTATTCTTGTAAGATTTAAGTTGTGCTGTTGTTTACAATATGTAATTGTATACCTAACTAATAAAATAAATAACTAAATTAGAAGCCGCGTTCTTTAGAGGACTTTGAGTTTATGTCACATTTTAACACATTCAGTGTACCAAGAACACTCTAGGCGCGTTCTCTGTTCGTAGGCAGTTTTCGCTGCAAAGCGGAAAAACGCTGCTACGCGCTACGAGCGAATGCGGCAGCGAATTTGTTTGACTTTTAGTGCTATTCTAATGACAATGGCCAATTGCTGAAATAATAAAATCTCAATTTGATGTTATGCTCAGTTTAGGATAGTAAAATGCAAGGAATGGAACTGTCAAGTTTAAATATTAAGTCTGGTATAATGATTGAATTTACATTTCATTATTTCCTGGTAAACGGCCTTAATTCTTAACCCAGACTCAGAAATTAGACTACTGTCTCAAAACAACTACCTTTGTTTCCCACGTGCCTAATAGTCACCTGACGAACTCGTTTCACCTCCAAGGCACCACATGTTTAATCCACCACTGTATAAATACATATAGCGCGGCCAAACAAAGCAGCCGTTCCTTTTTACGACGGGAACAAAAATCATCCAATATTGACACGTTGTCGCTCGTACGGCGATAACGTGAGAATATCCGTCAAGGACGAAGGTTAAAGGGGCAGGGTTCTGAAAAAATACGCTCAGTTTTACGCTCTTCATTGGTTACGTTGATTGGATGGGAGTCACTTGTGATATTGAATTTTTCTACAGCATACACCAGGTGAAGCATGGTTAAACTCTTTTGCAATAGCTGATTCCTTATTCAGTTCTTTGTCATCTTTTTTCAAAAAATGACTGGAGAGGGAAACGCATAATAATAAATAATCCTAAGTAAATAAATGATGAGACGATTAACAGCAATAGGTTTAGTCTCAAACTTCGCTAAGCTTGTTTTATGATAAGTACGTGGGCGACCGAGCTTCGCTCGGGCTATAACTCGGTAACAAGCGTTTTCCCAGATATAAGACCAAGCTAGATCGATTTTTCATCCCGGAAAACCGGTACATACCAAATTTAATCGAAATCGTTGGAGCTATTTTCGAGATCACCGAAATATATATACAAGAATTGCTCCTTTAAAAAGGTATTAGATAGATATGATAGACAGATAAGATAAACATATTAAACATCCAAGACTCGAGCACTACTCTTCGTATTTTTCATACAAACAATGTGTCTCGATCGGGATTTGAACGCGGAACTTCAAGCTTCGTAGTTAGGTATACCTAGTGCCATCCACGAAGACGCGTGATTTTGTCAAAATTAGACATTAATGACATTGTGATAAGAACCAAGGCACGCGTCATCGTGAATGACTCTACCTATATTTTAACCATAAGGTTTTCCGATCATCAATGTTTTCCACTTTGCTTGATTATTTTGACTGGCAAAGACCATAATAGTCAAAATAAGGTGTCTAGTTGTGTGCGTGTTTCACATTGGTGTCTAAGTATTAGTTTGTAAGAACTGACACTTTATGACATAAGTTACACCTCGCCCGTCACGAAATATAGCAAAGTAGTCCCAATTATTCAAAAAAATAATACTTACCATCATATAAGTTTCTTTGTGATTTTTTTAAGATCTTTCTGCATTTGATTCTACCTCAAGATTATGTTTGATGTCTGTAGCTTTATTCTGACATATTCTACGAAACACATCACAGCTTACTTCCAATATCCCGTTCAATTTCACTTCCTTCATTATCATCGTCTCGCTGCCCTGCCTTCATTTCGTAAGCCAAATATCCCTCAAACGTTGTTCTCATGATTATTATGATCAATCAAAAACATTCGTGGTTTTTCCTTCCCTCCCACTGGGCCCTAAACTCGGGTGAAGCCCAGATTCCATCACGTCGCGTTACCCGATACGTCTTTTGTCATTTCATATCCGGGACGCCCTCTATCGGCTGTTGACATAATTACGACCGTCGACTTCCGGGCACCGTGATTTCGATGTATTTTCATCGATTTATCTTTAGTAAACAGTCCAATGTTCAGAGGGTATCTAGCGTATGTTTTCAACTGGGTGAATAAAAGCTAGCGATACCCGGAGTTTTAAACATGTATATGAATGGAGCTGAAAAATATTTCAAAAAAATTATCACGGAATAGAATTTTTCAAAAGTTATAAGCTTGTATCTCTGATCCGCCCAATATGTTAACTCCGTTTCCGCTCATTAATCTTTTTTGTGCAATTCAGGGATTAATAAATGCACGCTTTACAATCAATGTTTAATCAGCATATCCACATTTGCACCGAATCTGTAATCCCGCTCTTATTTCACATTTAATACAATTTTGAACATTAAAAATTCATTTATGTAAATATTGTATTTATTTGATAAAATACGGCTACACGCCGAAAGCACTGACATCGTGCGTTTAACAATCCTGCTGGGCTACAACGAAACACGAAACTCGAAGTTCGTGTCGTGCAGTCTCTCTGACACTTATACTGTTTAATACGAGAGCGAGAGGGATCGCACGACACGAACTTCGAGTTTCGAGTTTCGTAGTAGCCCTGCTGGATGTAGAAATATACATTTTTTTAATGGGATTGGCATAATAATATGTTTAATGCACATTGCAATTATTTGCGAGCAGTTCTGAAACCAATAAGGTTTAAGTTACAAAGTTTTAAGTTTAAAATACAAAATATTAGTGGGCGAGATAGAAGATGCCTGCATGTAGATTTGGTCTCATTTCCGTTATTAGTATGACCCGTGCAAAGCCGTTGCGGGCGGCTAGTTATTAACTTATTTTGTATCTGATTATAATAACTATCATCAAATTTTATATGACCAAAAACTGTCCAAGTACAAAATACTCACAAATTCAGTAGCAACATGAATAAAATTCACAGTGACTTTGAATGTAGCATGAACCTGCCCTGTCAGCCTCTGCTGCCTTAAAACGCCAAAATACATATTCCTAATTAAATTGGACAACGTAATACAACCTGGGTAAAAGGGCTCGATAGGGTAAATTTCCCAATAGGGTAAGGGATGATTTGTTACCTGCGTGCCGGTTAGCGGTACCGCTGGCTTTTGCGGCCGCGGTCAGTTTCGACGTGCCAGCAGTTTTATGATTAGAGGCTTTGTTGCTCTGCTGTACTTTTATAGTTATTATAGGATAGCTATTAGAGGATTCGTGGGTACATTTTCATTTGGAAATTGTTACATTTTTCGAATCATATTACACGAACTGCAATGTATGGCATGGTTGTAACATAGGGTGAAAGCTACACAAGCGTAATTTTTTGAGTTGTGATTTTCGGAGGCATAATTTTGGTTTCGTACAATGTTTGCAACTCATTTTGAGTCGCTGTGTGGCACAACCTGGACTTTTATATCAAAAAATATATATAACCGAATTGATAACCTCCTCCTTTTTTTGAAGTCGGTTGAAAAGGAATGCAGAAGGAATTACGCAATTGAAAAAACGCGACTCACCCTTACGTCTGACTTCACCCTAGAGTTTACTTTTGGACGCCCGTAATTCTGTACAGTTTAGGACTTTGTCATTCAGATATATGGCAACAATAAAGAAGTTACTATACCAGAGTTTAGGTTTTTAAAGTGAAGGGCTTTTTCAACATTTTTAAATATTTAATATTTTTATTTTTATATAGTATTGACATAAAATATCTACTAAATAATAGCGACACGTCTCCATTTTAGTTTGGCCAAAAATGCTTTCATATCTCTCTGGCTGCCTGTTAACCTTTACTAGTTTTTAGTTACTGTTTTTATTGAATATCCGTATATAACTTACAGGTCCGAGAGCACGCGCGAAATTCGTTTTTAACCACGTCATGTGTTCCCAAATCAAATCACAATCTGCGTCCACGTCGCGTACGTTCCGCGCGTTTAAATTATTAATTAAATTAAACTACGTGACTTTAGCACGAGTGGTTTACTGACGGTGGCATTTCTCGCATGTCACACTTTACATCTTTCTTTTACTGGACTGGGTGGAAAGAGAAAACGCTAAACCGAGTTGGTATCGAAATAGCCGTATGTGATGAAGAGAGTGCCTACGACACTGAATGGCGCCGCGCGCCCATCTTAGGGTGATGGAAAACATGAAATATTTTAAATGGGTAGTATTTAAACTCACATCAAAAAAGTCCTTTTTTTAATCCAAAAAAAAACCGAATTCACATCAAAATTACTGATTGCACAGCAAAATACTCCACTCAAAATATTACGTAATAAACTGCAACTTATATTCGTGGCGTACCGCTATTTATATTAAAGTAAAGCATTTTTATTATTGCACAGTTAATAATGACTAACGCACATCATACCTTGTAACTCTTTTTTTTAAATATAGCTTCTATTTTTGCACATCAAATATATAATTACCTATCAATTTATTTTCAGCATTTATATACTTTTTACATAACCAGCACTAGTAGGGGCCAAATTATTTTCTAAATAAATTAGGCTCTGGCGCTTCGCCGGCCGCTACTGCGGCGCGCTCGCTTTGCTCGCTCGGCTCGCGCGTTGTGGTCACAATTGTACCTAACGCTGCTTCTCACTCCGATCGTCGTCGTACCTAATTTTCCGGTGCCAAATTTACAGTAAAAGTTATTTTGCTATGAGAATTAGGATCATCTACGCACGATCTAATTAATTTGCTGTGGAGTGAGTATTTTTGTTGTGATTGTAGTATTTTTGTATAGTTTGTGTTGTTGTATATTTTCGAATTATCTGCAGTACTAGTTTTGCTAAACATTTAGTTTGTTTGTATTGAAATGATTTAATTGATGTACAAAGGTATATAAATGATGAGAATAAATTGATTTGATAGGCAATTATTTATTTGATGTGCAAATAATAATATTCCATTTTAAATTACTTAAACAAGTTTAAGGATATAAAAAGCTACTCACTACACTGCATTGCATATAAGAATGAGTGATCAAGGCCCTTTTCAATCCAAGTCACGTTTTAGAATTAAAGGTATTTTATTTTTAGGCAAATGCTATAACTGCCTAGAATCGTCGCATGTTTAGAGCTAAACTGACACAATTTAAAATGTTCTAATTTAAAACTGAACCCGGAAGAGGAAGTGGCTATTCGGAGAATTGGCCGTTAAGGGGAAGTGACCGTTAAAGGCAAGTAGCCGTAAGTGCTCGGATTCTTTTTACACCAAATTTATTCTAGTAATGTGAATATTTCTAATTATGTCAGTTTCATTCTAAACGTGATCTGTGGCTGTAGCTACGGTTGAAAGGGGACATTGACTCAGCGACATTTTTGTGAAAATTTTGAGACATCTCAAACGGGAGAGAAAAATTTACTGATTCCGAATAGTTAAGTATATAACTCACAAGCTTAAAAAATGTCGCGTACTCAGTTTCTCCTTTCAACCGTCGATATGTAGTTCATTTTCTGTTCTGTTCTTTGTCATTGATAAGAAACGGTCGCTGCTAGTCATAAACCTCATTATTTAAAAAAAGATACTTGTTTTATCGAATACAACTGAAAGATAGATGCACAGAAAAACCAGAAAGAGAGACAAGCGATGGGAATCGAACCCAGGTCCTCAGCATTCCGTGCTGCGTGCTGCTACACCACCACTGGACAAAATAACAAAATAATAAAGTAACAAAATTTGGAGTTGAAATAAAAAATACAAAAAGACTCCAAAAACCAATCTTAATTAAGACTTGTTATAGCATAATGACAATGTATGGTTTAGGTACAGTCACCAGCACCAATATCTGACACAACAAGCGTGCATTAATATAAATATCTGATACGACTTTATTTCTAGGGCCGGAAGGACGTATCAGATATTTTTGCACGCTCCGCTGTGGCAGGTATTAATGCTGGTGACTGTACCAACAATGTCATTTTTTTTCAGGAGAGCGTTTTCAAAATATTTTTATGTTTTATATATATACCAGCCGTGAAATCTCAAATTTGCTATTTTTGGAGGTTACGTGACATTAGCCATTTTTGGTTACACAACATTGCCGTTATGACTTATGGCTAGCGATGATTTATGTCAGAATTTCATTATAAAAGTTGATAACTATTTTACGAAATCCTGCGCCCCCCACATCAAAACGAATCACTTTGTCAGTCATTTCCACGTGACATTGGCTACATAGAACTACGCTAGCCATTAGTACCGACCTTTCCGCCAAAGATCCGGTCAAAGAAGTATCGTCACAAAATGAAATTACTCCCTTTCCTGCTCCCTTGCCTTGATATAAACTTAGCTTTGCCCAACCTTATATCAGAGGATGTAAGAGCCATTTTTTGCGAACAGAATCAGAATAGATTCTGAGGTTATATAGGGTTCGTTTTGTTGTTACAATTGTATCAATATTGGACATCGTAACTCGATTTTCGAACTGAGTGCGCGTTGTCAAGTCACTCTCAAGCACGATAGAATAGCGGACGTTTTTAGTGTTTTTTTTTGTCAAAGTTCTACTTGAAATGCTGGTGGCTCACATCGTTTAATTTATAGAACTGTCCGCTGTTGCAAATTTACGTCAAATCTGATTGTTTTACAATTGTGATATGCACATATTATAAAGTGGACTTAAGCAAATGTATTTCAATCTTATTCAGTTTCAGTACAATGTATATTTTTAATAGTATGCCACTCATTGATCGAAATCATAATATTATTTATTTCAATTATCTTGTTACATAATGATTGTGGTCAGCCATGACATGATAATAATAATAAGTTATACTTACTACGAACTAAGTTATACTAAATAAACGACGATCGGATCGCCAAGTGGTTATAGAACCTGACTACGAAGGGTTCGATTCCCGGCCAGGGCAGATATTTGTATGAATAATACGAATGCTGATCTCGGGTCTTGGATGTTTAATATGTACCTATGTATGTATTTATCTATATAAGTATGTTTATCCGTTGCCTAGTATCCATAATACAAGCTTTGCTTAGTAAGGGACCAGGTCAATTAGTGTCCATCGTCCCATGATATTTATTTTATTTATTTTAAACATGAAATAGTTTTTTTTATACTTATTAAATATCTTGATAGAAAAAAATAGTTTTCGAGATAATCAATGCCACGTCACAATTTCTTTACAATCCATTTTATAGACCTTTTACAAAATACAAATAGAAAAATTTATTCTTTATGTCATTGAAAACACGTTTTATGGTTTAAGCGTTGTAATGGGCGACACTGCTCTTCCTTAGGTAACAAGGTTTTACGCGCAATAGATTACATTTCTTCATTTACCCAAACATTAAATTCTGGCAACTTTTACTCAAAACGGGCAACACTTTTAAAAAAATCCCATTCCGGGAACGAGCCGTCAAAAATCATAAAATATTACTGTTGCGCGGGAGGGTGGAAGAATCCGGCGCCATTACTGTGATTGTGGTCGTTATGTAGGTGATATTTATGTTTTTTGCATGCAAGCTAAGGATTTGTGCCTCGGTGTGTCATTAGGAGAGAATTGATTATAATTAAATAAAATTCCTTGTCCTTACATTGAATACGGAGAATTATATAATGGTACCTTTCCTGGATTCTTCGTTGAATGTTAAAATAGAGGTGATAAGTTAGCTCAGTACTTTATTTAGTCAGTAATCTCAAAATAATAAAATAACTTACAATCAAACTTGTTTGCTAACTTGTTTATTTCCAATGTTCTAATCTTGTTCCGAATTTGATATTCTTGTATGTAATCATGTTGTGGCAATAAATGATTTTTATTTTTTATGTCATTCGAAACTTGAAACTGTTAAATAACATGCAATGGATTACCCTGGATTCATATTCATTACTCTCATACACAACACAAATCATTAATCAGACAAATCAAATTTAACAACGTCAAGTCTTCTTCCTTTAACCATAGATATTTAAAGTATTACTATAGAGGTTCCAAATCATTACTTTAACAGAAATAGAAGATCTATATTTTTCTTTCTTATATGAATCTTTAAGAAAAAGATGAAGTTCTATAAACTAATGATTCAATGAAGTATTATTAAAAAAAATTGTTTAGGTAAATACTTCTGAAAACCTTTAAAGTTACACTATGAATAAATTAAGAGCCAACTTTTTTATCTAAATTTTTTTTTTATTTGACTGGATGTAAAACGAGCAAATGGGTCTCCTGATGGTAAGAGATCACCACCGCCCATAAACATCTGCAACACCAGGGGTATTGCGGACGCGTTGCTAACCTAGAGGCCTAAGATGGGATGCCTCACGTGCCAGTAATTTCACCGGCTGTCTTACTCTCCACGCCGAAACACAACAGTGCAAGCACTGCTGCTTCACGGCAGGATTAGCGAGCAAGATGGTGGTAGCAATCCGGGCGGACCTTGCACAAGCTCCTACCACCTGCAAAATTACCTATTTAATAACAATGAAAATTGCGAAAACTACCTTCCTAATTGTAATTGTCAGACAACACTTATTATGACACAGTTAACAAGTATTACACAGTACACTTTACAATTCAGCATAACGCCATTACCGTGAATACAGAATGGCAGTTTTGCATTGCGTTATTACAAAATCTAATGCAAGTTACACGGTTTTACACATTGTACGGGAAATAACTAACTCGTTATGTTATGCTAATGGTTTAATAAGCTAATAACGAGGTGAACGCGCGTCGGAATTTACGTTTGAATACTTGCAATGAACCGTGCAGCTTTAGGTCATAACGTCAATTTTTCTACGTAACTAAAGAAAATAAGTCACGAAGCCCGATTCATAATTGAAGAAAAGACAGATTTGAAAATACAAACTGAAATATAGATGCACAGAAAAACCAGAAAAATAAGACCATCACTGGGAATCGAACCCAGGTCCTCGGTATTCCGTACCGCGTGCTATACCGAGGACCTTGGTTCGATTCCCAGTGATGGTCTTATTTTTCTGGTTTTTCTGTGCATCTATATTTCAGTTTGTATTTTCAATTTAGGTTTTACGGGATGACCGTAAAAGTAAAAATTTGGAATTGAAATAAAAAATACAAAAAGATTCCAAAAAACCAATCTTAAAGACAGATTTTACAGTATAATACAATGACTTTTAAATGTACACTACAATAGTAAGCGAAACAGAAAATAGATACATAGAGAGAAAATTAAAAGGTCTTCTACCAGAAAAACTTTACAACAGAAAAAGTAAGGACTAAGTAGTAAATATTAGTGTTATTGCTTCTACTAAATATCTTTTTATAATTATAATTATCAATACTAGTATCGTATTCAACGCGTCGGTATTGCCGGTTAGAAAATACATCGTAATTTCTCATTATAGTCTGGAAACAGTTACTTTCAAATTACTAAGCAAATTTATTATCGTCTAGTGCCATCTACGAGTATTAGTCATTTATGGCATAGAGTTATACATTAATAAAATAAATAATAATAATAATAAATATCATGGGAAACTTGGCACTAATTACCTAGTCCCAAACGAAGTAAAGCTTGTACTATGGATACTACATACATACATAAAACATACATAAAATCACGCCTCTTTCCCAACGGGGTAGGCAGAGACTACATCTTTCCTCTTGCTACGATTCTGGCATACAACTCTCGCTTCCTCTACATTCGTCAATCTACATATGGATACTAGGCAGCGGATAAACATACTGATATAGATAAATACATACTTAAGAACATATTAAACATCCAAGACCCGAGAACAAACATCCGTATTATTCATTCAAGTATCTGCCCCGGTCGGGAATCGAACCCGGGACCTCAAGCTTCGTAGTCAGGATCCATCCGGCCATCCGTTTCGGTCGTCGGTTGCTTATTTAATTGCTCACGCAGTGCTGGCAGGTATCAGAGATGACATTGTTTTCAATACATAGGTACCATCACTCTGTAATTCGGAAACAATAATTATAATTTTATTGTATTAACTATATCATAATGGTAGATGACCTGACTTTTTAGCCAGACAGCACTACAGTTTTAGCTCGCTTGACGTTTGTATTCCTCTTACTAAAACCTAGTTTAGAAATGCTAGAAAATCGTGCAAGTTGTTTTACATTGCGGCGATCTATTAACGCTTCAAATTCGTCAGCTTTACACTCTCGCTTAAGGACCAAATTGGGCTTTAGTTCTGTGGTAGCGCCCATCCAGTTAATTGTTGAAAAGTCAGAACAACCATTGAAGCTCAACACATTAGCGACACTTTCGACATTATCTCGGGCCGCGGGCGCCACCCAATTACGATGAGATCCACGATAAGATGACACTTTGTCAAACTAGACAAATTTATGCTCCTAGCCAAATTGAACTGGTGTCCAATGAAATATGACCACTATTTTTTCTTGTTTTCAAGCTGTACCTATTTGCTGGAATTTACTGTATTCTGCTTATACGAAATATATTCGGTTTCTTAATAATTGTTTTTTTGGAAACTTTTCCTGGGGATTGGCAACTTTACATGCATTAGTTTTCATGCAGGTACCTTCATGGTTTTCCCCTACACTACTACTAAAAAGTTCATGGTGAATAAGCTTCCTAAATGAAGTGTGATACGGAAATTCAAAAAAAGTCGAAGGCTCTTGCCCATTTTAAACTCGTAATTCTCTGCTTGAGGAACCATAAATTATATCAAAACACTATGCTTCTTAGCGATGACAAAGTGATATCTTATTCACGGCTGAAAGATCAAACTTATTTATAGCTATGTAATACCGACTTAAGTATTTATTTTATGATTACCCCTCATGCGGTTCAGAACTTTGAAATCTATGGATGCAGTTTGATCCATCTTTGAGCTTTGGTCAACTTTGAGCACCTTTGAGTAACTTGTTTTGTTAAGCTTAAGCCAAACTGCAACAAAGTGTGCTCCCATATTAACGAAATGAACACGCCTAGGATCCCACTTATCGCGTTATATTAAAACCACGTCAAACTCTGCTTTCCCTGATAATGTAAGATCTACGAATATGAAAGCTTATTCTAATGATGTTATGATAAACATCTTCTCAGACATAAGAAGCAGTCTACGTTAATTACAGGATGAAGTGTAATGAGCAAAGGTTTTAGCAGTAATTTTAGTAAAGGAACTTCGAATTAACAAATGCTGATACCTATTCCATTCATTGGAAAAGATGATAAGCATCTTACAAAACAAGGAAAAATACTTTAAATTTTAGTTCACCAAAGTGTAGGAAATTCACATCGTTCCTACAGTAAATAAATAAAAACATCCAGCTAGTTACAGACGATCTCAATCCCCTGCATCTTTATTTAATACACTAATATTCCGACGGCGTCTACAAATTAACTCCTAAACGCGAATGCAATTAATTTTAATTAGAGCCACTCAGAGGGTGAGAAAAAAAAACAATTCGACGAAACTGCTGCTTCAGAATGGGGGCACTGGGGACACTGGCCCAAACAACGGGGGCTTTGTGTCTCGACAGTTTCTAGAATGTTGATTTTTCTTCTCAAAAAGCCTCCCCTCAACAAAAACTTCACAGGAACTGAATGTTTAATGAGACATTTACAACGTTGTTTGCCTTGATTCATTTTATTTAAAGTTCTTAAGTACTTGAGCACTTTTTTTAGATTTAGTTTGATAAGTAATATTTTGGTTTACGAACTTTTTACGACATCAAGGCGTTTCTAGTTTCGAGATAGTTAATGACATTTTAATCAGCGTTGACTTTGCATTTACGGGCTCCGTTTTGGGCGCCACTTAGCTTGTGAGCAAACTTCTTAAGGTAAAAGTTAATAACAAGACGTCATGTAAACATGTTTTGGCTCCAGCGACTTGCTTGTGACAGGTATTTTAATTATAACATGAGTGAAATTTCTGTATCACGCAACTTACTTACAAATTAGCTTTGTCTAACATCAACTTGCACCGTATTTTGTGGTAATAATTTGAGCAGCAAAATATTATTATCTGGCCGTAAAGTTCAATAATGGTTAATAATGTAAATCCTGGCTTAACTTAATTCTTACCTGAGTTAAGTCCATGCTGAAGTTTAAGTATTTTTAACTTTTCAGCCGATTCTAATGAAATAATTCACGTTACATAAACTTAAATACAATTTGAATAGACACCTATAATTTGAGTTCAAGCAAGTAAAGTTACGGTTAAGTAACAATAAATCACTTTGAACTCACTTAACTAATTAACCTATGCAAGGTAGGAGGAACATTAATCTTGCCTGAAATAATGCAGTTAACTTGGGTTCCATGTTGGTGCATCTAAGACATTTTATCGACGTCGTTCATAGTTGTAGACATTAATAATAACAAAGTACTTTACGAATCTTGTTATGCAAAACATAGTAAAATATGAACTACTAGCTGTTGCCTGCAACGCCAACTGCGGAGAATCCGGTGTGAAAACTATACTTTTCAGTCCCAAAATATTTCCATACCAAATTTCAACTAAACGGTTCATTGTTTTTAGCGTGAAGATATAACCGAAATACAGAATTAAAGAGTTGCATTTATTTGATTTTGTTTTTAAAAAGATCGTGACTATTTTTTTTTCAAAAATGTCACTACAGTGAAAACGCATTAGACAGTATAACAATAAAGATAAATACACATGACATTATACCAACATTATTTCCTTAAACAAGAATTTAAATTATCACTATATCAAAAACGCAAGCAGTGTACATTATTTCAATTCAAAAATTTTGACTTACAGCAAACTTTCTACATGTTTCAGTGCATTGACGGTAAAAGTGTAGGTAATTTATAATTATGAAATAAAGTTTTCTGTTTTCATACCATAAAAATTCACAAATGTGTAGAAATTTGCAGGCCACTTAGCTTTTCATATTAATTAGCCAGTGCAAGGTGCGTTGAGCACGGGGCCCGCAACAATGCAGCGGCCCCATGTTGGGCGCCACTCTGCGCTCTAAATCACTTCCCGTGTCCTGCAGTAATGGGGCTTCCGCTCTGACCCGGAGCCCGAGAATTATATACACCCGGACGATTTACCGAGAGGCTATATAATCCGGGTACTGTAATTATTTAGTTTTCTCAGCTGAAATCTTGTGGATTTCAAAAGGAACAGAGTTTCCGTCTGGGTGGTTTTTAATACGATGTGATTATTTAATATCTAACGGTGCTTGTAGCTTAACATAAACAGTTTGTAATCTTGCGTTTTGATTTCTAACATAACTGTTTTCATAAGCTATTGGAGTATTTCTGAAGAATGTTCTTGTTTTAAGAGCTACTTTCTGCCACGTTACAAATTTTATTATTTTGCGTGAATTCATGTATCCAAATCGTGAATTCCGAAGCCGTTTTGAAATTGCAGGAATCGTACGATATTTGTTAAGTCGGTATAAGAAAGCCCTCTTATTATGCCATAAAAGCTTACGATAACGTTTCAGTATCGTTATTGTTTAAAGGGCAAAGTCTGTATTACATTAAGATTATTATTATGTCTTATATAATGATAATGTGGAATAAAGGGTGTAATTATAACGAGTTTGTTTCGAAGTTGAAAGCGAAAATTTAATGTCAGCTCAGTTTTTATTTTAAGTCAGTAGTAGGTATTTTTGGTGGCTTGAATAATGTTTTTTTCAAACAGAAAGTCGAGTAAGTATATTTTTTTTGTATAAACCAGCGATGCAGCTCAATGGTGTGTGTGTGTGTGTGTGCGTGCGTGCGTGCGTGCGTGCGTGCGTGCGTGCGTGCGTGAGTGCGTGCGTGCGTGCGTGCGTGCGTGCGTGCGTGCGTGCGTGCGTGCGTGCGTATGTTTGTTCATCCTTCCCGCTAAAACGGATATCGTCCATCCCATCCTCCATCCATTCCATATCCATCCATCATTGGATAAAATTCGGTATGTAATAACACACTGGCTACTTTTTATCCCGATATTCTCACGGAATCAATATACGTCCTACTGCTGGGCACAGACCACCTCTCAGAATCAGAGGACTTAGGCCGCAGTTCCCACGCGGGCCCAGTGCGGATCGGGAACTTCACACACACACAATTGAATTCCTTTGCAGGTTTGTGCATGTTTCCCCACGATGTTTCGTGCATCGTTAAACTCGTGGTAAATTTCAAAAGTAAAATCATTCATGAATTTCTAAACTCAGAGGTGCAAACTGGGGTTTGAACCCACGATCCTCTGCTTAAGAGGCGATAGGTCAAACCACTGGGCCACCACGGCCTTTCTTAGCGTAATTAAATTTGACACGATTGTTTTTAATGCAATGTTTATGAAAACCACGATGTAAATTTTAGAAATGCCTACAGGAATTTAGTAAAATCCCGGTATTCGGATCTAATGGAGGACGCGTGCGAAGCTGCTTTTGAAGCTTAGTAAATAATATTTTTTATCAAAACGAATGGTATCTGTTTCTGGTGAAAACGCTAATCCACCGTAATCTAGGGTTTATGGGCTATTAGGCAAGCGTGCTCCATCTTTGTCCACATCTTCGCTTAGGTACCATCAGGCGTGATTGTGCAAACGCAAATCTTTTTTTTGTAAAAAAAAAGTTGGTCCCGCAGTACAATCTTTTTACAGTAAAAGCCCCAGTGAATTACTTGATGAATACAGTGATGGCTTACTGAGACGAAGTTATACTGCGAGTCGAGTATAAGTGGTTTACGTATACTTGTTTCCAATGTTAGACTTTTATGAATTAAGTAATTTAGAGCAAACTTGACTTTTACGAGTGTTTGTACAAAGTGACATAAAGCAAATTTCACCTGTGTTTATTACACTTGTTTGTTTCTAAGTATTCTACTTTTAGCAACTTGGCTAACTGAAACAATAATCTGACTTACCTGTGTTGCTCAGAAATGTTTAATACTGTGTGAAATCAACAAATATCCATGAACATGATTGTTTTAATGATGATTAATTTTAATTTTTAACCAAATTGTATGGGTTTAAAAAATGCCTAAATAAAAAAAAATATTATTAATAATATTATACATATATATATTTAACCAGTGTGTGTTGCCAATGTCGACATATGGATTCGAGACGTGCTGTTTCACTGTTTGTCTTACAAATAGGCTGGAGATCTATTGGGGAGGCCTTTGTCCAACTGAATACAGTGGACGTCCTACGACTGATATGATGATGATGATGATGTCGAGGTGCATGTGAACCTTTGCAGGTGATAGGACCTTGTGCAAGGTCCGCCCGGATTGCTACCACCATCTTGCTCGCTAATCCTGCCGTGAAGCAGCAGTGCTTGCACTATTGTGTTTCGGCGTGGAGAGTAAGACAGCCGGTGAAATTACTGGCACTTGAGGTATCCCATCTTAGGCTTCTAGGTTGGCAACGCATCTGCAATACCCCTGGTGTTGCAGATGTTTATGGGCGGTGGTGATCTCTTACCATCAGGAGACCCACTTGCTCGTTTTCCATCCGGTCGAATAAAAAGAAAAGAAAAAAAGAACTGCTTATACGCAACAATACGATAAAGGTGCGGTTCCCTGGCGTGTAGAGTTGAAGGCACTTCCAACGGCGTCCTGAAGAGGATTGCGAGTAGACTGTTTTGACCATTCTTAGAACACTGCCGGCACACGGCGCACGGCATTGTAATTCTGTTTTGTTTGAATGAAACATTAACATTTCTTGTATTAATTGTTACAGAAGCTGATTACACACTGGACGATTCATTTTGGAATGAAGAGAGCCCAGTTGGTAAGTAGTTTTAGAATAAAGCTTTTTAAATCGGTTAAAACTTGGATTAAAAAAGATCCGCTGCATCATGCAAATAAATTGCTTAATGAAAATACTTAAGTATCTACGATAATTTCATAACCTAAACGTTCTAATTTCGGATCTAAATTCACTGACAAAAATTAAGAAACCGCTGCCATCTGGGCAATATCTGCCGCGTATAATGCGATTCTTGAAAAATTCACTGACTCGTAACGCAAAATCATCTGGAATATTCCTGAATATTCCACCGCCGTTTCTCACGGGAGGTCGGGAAGCGCGCAATAACCATCCCCGGGACTTAGTCGCCCGTCGTTGTTGATATTCTTTCATATTCCCTGTTTTACTACACCGAGCTTCAATGAGCCTTAAAAATAACGATGACATTACTTATGCAGTGATGGCGGCGTGCATTATGAACGGGCTACAAGGGAATTGATGGTATTATAAACAAAGCGAGTTTCGAGGCTCCCTCTTGATGTTTAGTCGATTGTTCAAGCTGATTATGGAGCTGAAGACCCATATTTATTATTCATAGCCATAAAAAATATCTTTATAGGTATTCCACGATACTGGCGTATGGAGGAAAATATGTTTACGACATCTCATTAAGCTAAACGATGCGGGTATACAGTATCCGCTTTGCTGTCGAAATCTCAGAAACCCCCCGCCTGTTTTAGTCGAAGCTGCTGTTTTCTTTACTAAATTGTCTAACTGACTTTGAAACACCAAAATCAACACAGGCTCCAAAGGATTTCACGGCGAAACAATTTCAAAACAAAATAAATTGGGTCCAGATACACAAACAGGCCCAAATGAATTCGACAAATAGCTAGTAGCCGGCCGAAACCGCTTCAAACAGGTTAGGAGCGGCGCAAACTAGTTCGCGCCGGCTTTGATGTGGGCACGAGAAATTTGAATTCATACGAGTTTAGAATCATAATCGAGGTGGAATGCTTTTTGTGATGATTCGGGTAGAAGTTTGTTATTCGTAGAATAATCCGATCCATCGGGCATTTGGTTTTACGACATAAAAATCTGCCAAGTGCAATTCGGATTTCCGGACTTCGAAATTCCTTACTTTATAGGTATGTATAAATATCCAGCGTTGTCTGAGCCTGGTTCCTAAACAACATGAACGCAGTGAGAGGTCATTTAAGCTTGGTTACGTAAATAGACAAACAGACGTAAAGAAAATAAGATTTTTAGACTTTTCTTAGTGATTGTTCTATAAGAGACCTTCATAACAAATTTCAAGTTTCTAGGACAACTGCTGGAAGTACCCATAGTTTTTCAATGAAACGTCAATAAAGTAAATATCTCCCAAAACACCCATGTTTCATCAAGATTTCTACATGAACATTCGAGTCTTTTCGACAACTCAACACTACGATCTTTTTATGGCACAAGCCTTTGTATTATGCTCAAAATACTAACTGAAACTCGACATTTTAACTTAAGACATGACTTTTACGCCCCTATTCCGTAAATCGTGAATGGTGAATGATGTCGTTTACATGCGGAGCCGAAGCGTTCCGATACACGTACGCAAACAAGTTGCCGCTGGCGCAAGTTATGGCCGATATTTAATTCCGTATGCTTATTTTTCTTTATATTTGTTTAACAAAGTTTAGTTTATATGTTTTCTAAACACATTTTATGTATGCCTTAATGGAGTATATTCTTCCCTTCTCACGGCCGAGGACTCTCGTACAATATTTGAAAAGTCGACTTGTCTCTAATGAAAAACGTACGAATGCGGGATATCGCACTTCAGTTTCCGCGTAACCCGCATCTGCTATGCTACACTGTTATTATAGCCAAAACATTGAGGATACTTATTTTATTTTTATTTAAAGATGTGTGTGATTTTATTTGGTAGAACCTTACGTAATCACTACTCACACTACTTGTACACTTAGGGGCTGTTTCACCATCCATTGATTAGTGTTAACTGATGGTTAAATGTGATGCCGTCCCCGTCTATTCGAACAAAACAAATAGAGTCGGCATGACATTTAACCGTCAGTTAACACTAATCAATGGATGGTGAAACAGCCCCTCAGTGTGTTGTGCTGGCGGGCGTGCGTGCGGGTTCAAGTGCGTGTGCGTGTGTGTGTGTGTGTGTGTGTGTCATCACGATCATTAACCGTTGCAACTTTTTCAAATACAAGATGTACGCGAGACACGAATAAACAGCGACGTTCCGCGCTATCACAATCAAAACACCGGCAGTTGGAGTCGCCTCGGTCATTTACATATCAATGCATGTAAATTCGTACATTCATACATGCGACCACGCGCCCCGCGAGACGTGCCTCGTCTGCTAATCGATTTGCAATCGATTTGCCATCGCAGAATAAGGACGTATGACGATTCAATAGAGACGAGTGATTTCCCCGAGATGAATTTATTCACGCTTGCTGTGACTCGAGATGGGTTAATTTGCATGCTAAGACATGGAGTTAAGTTTTCTGTGGGGTAGAGGGAGTATGTTAAGCGCTACTTGCTTTTTGATCCTACTTTAGGGTACGATTCTGTAGGAACAGCACGGAGACAAGCATAATTGGATCAATCGCAGTAGTTGAAATCCGAATCTCACCCTGCTCTCCTTCATCATCATCATCGGACACGATCTGAATATCGAAAATTGAAATATCGATGGTTAAAATATTGACGGTCAAAATATCGAACCTAACCTAACCTACGCCACTTTCGATATTTTGACCGTCGACTTTTTAACTTTAGGTATATTAATTTTCGATATTCAGATACGTCCCCATTCGTTTATCATTACGCGAGAACTAAGCATATAATACATACATTTATCTGGATACAAAACCGGATAAGATAACTTATTAAAAGTGAGAGTCGTATTTAATCATCCAAATCAGACTTCCTTAATTCAAGACACATTTCAATAAACAATAGTTTTCAGTCCTTGCTATTATTTAGAAACTACAATGCACCTACTGAAGCATAATTTCAAAGTGAACAAAAACTTTTCGCACCCAATATTTTACTTTGCCTTTTAAACCAGGCCAGTGTTCGGGAAGTTCATTCATTTAATTGTATGCAGGTAATTTGGTGTAGTTTAAGCGCCTGCACGCGCAAACAAAGGCCGCGGTCACCCGTGCATATCGGAGATGCATTATTATTCATGTACCTAGGTACTGTGAAATCAATCGTTTCTTGTTGTGGACACGGACTTAGGATGAGATTTGGTTGTGCAGCAAATAACTTCAATGTATCTATTGGCAAGATATAATAATATGGCTTCATTAGAAATTTACCCTCCGGAACAGCTGGACAGATTTTCACTTGGACAGATTAGCAGCTGGACAGATTAGCAGCTGGACAGATTAGCAGCTGGACAGATTCTCACTTGGACAGATTAGCAGCTGGACAGATTTTCACTTGGACAGATTAGCAGCTATACAGATTTTCACTTGGACAGATTCTCACTTGGACAGTTTAGCAGCTGGACAGATTTTCACTTTGACAGGTTATCAGCTGGACAGATTTTCACTTGGACAGATTAGCAGCTGGACAGATTATTAGCTGGACAGATTCTCACTTGGACAGATTAGCAGCTGGACAGATTCTCACCTGGACAGATTATAAGAATAAGAATAAGAATGGTTTATTGGCTGATAAAAATAGATACACAGAAACACTGAAATATACACATCCATCCATGCCTATTCCTACCAGCCAAAATCTGAAGATGATTTCGCGACGCTGATTTTCAGTGACGCCAGTTACAGTTACATAGGTGGCTGTCACCAGGGACACATCCCAGTATCAGACTGACTATATTACGAATCACTACTTGTTACAAAACGAGGATTACAGGACGAAACATTCAGTTACAGTTTACTTATAAAAAACAGTATAATTATAGAAACATTGTGCATGCATTTGTGTGTGTGTGTGTGTGTGTGTGTGTGTGTGTGTGTGTGTGTGTGTGTGTGTGTGTGTGTGTGTGTGTGTGTGTGTGTGTGTGTGTGTGTGTGTGTGTGTGTGTGTCATTAGCAGCGGACAGATGACAATCCGTCCAGGTGAGAATCTGTCCAGCTGCCAATCTGTCCAGCTGATAATCTGTCCAGTCTGTCAGTCGTGTGGCCCGCCATCGCCACTTTAACGTGCATATTCTTCGAGCTATGTCGATGACTTTTTAGTTCTTCGGCGAACATTTCAAAACCGTTCTCATCTTGAATGTGCTCTTCCTATCCTCATTTTTCGCGTTGGTTGGATGCATTGTCACTTATAGCCATTTAGTAATGAATACATCTCGTTGGAAACATGTCAAATATAATTACTTAGCCGTAAATAATTTACAATTGTTTTCGTATGTCCACAAGACAGCTACTTTGCACCTCAAAGGAGGGCTCCCCCATTAAACTGGTTCGCTACAATACAATAGGTTTCGTTGCTGAGTTTTGATGAATGGTATAATTAATGACATATCACGCGGCACAAAAGGAAACGGTGCGAATTAATTATAGGGACGGCTGACAATTCTAGCGAGAAGTTGGAGGTGTTAATTATGTTGCTAAATGAGGGAACTAGTTTGTGTATGTGCGTGTTTTTTGAACATGGACATTTTGAATGATTCTAGTTCAATGTACTCGTAGTGTGCGGTTGTGTTTGTAGTGTGGAGAGGTATGTGAAAAAAGTTGTTATAAGGAACGTGTTAGGATCAAATGGATAGTCAACAAGGTGTAATCTATGAACTGAAAACAAATTATTTACTCATCCGCGACCTTTTGATAGCTATTATGCAAGAAATGTGTGATCATGCAGTTCCTCCACCTCCACACTGTGAGAACACATACAAATCACACAAACCTAACTATCATCACCACCAAACTTCACTGATGCGTTTCGAACTACACTAGAACTCATCTTCAGAGCAACACAAGCGTTCACCATGCTAACAGATGTTAGACGTAACAATCATACTGTGAGCAAAATAATTGTTTTATTTAATTGATATGGATCTCCGCAAAGTAACGCATGATTTAATAAATTAGGTATTTAAGATAAAATCTATTTGTTTCTGTGAGCAAAATAATTGTTTTATTTAATTGATATGGATCTCCGCAAAGTAACGCATGATTTAATAAATTAGGTATTTAAGATAAAATCTATTTGTTTCTGTGTTTTATTTTGTTACGTGTGCAAATCATCATCATCATCATCATCATTTCAGCCGAAAGACGTCCACTGCTGGACATAGGCCTCCCCCAAGGCTCTCTACTCAGACCGGTCTTGTGCTTCCCGCATCCACCGCGATCCCGCGATCTTAACCAAGTCGTCGCTCCATCTTGTTGGAAGCCTACCGACAGCTCGTCAAATATCACAATAAATGTTTTTATTTCCGTCTAGTTACTGTTAGTAAGGCATTTTATTATATTTTAGGCTGTAGTTGTTCCCCTTCCCAGATATTGGATGAAAGTTATGTAATTAAGTAGCAACCATTGAAACGCGACCAGCTACGCTGTACCACGTTGATAAACAAGTATTTTGTGCATTCAAAAAACCAATTAGTAAAACCGCACTTTCATTTCGTAATTAATAACGCTGGAACAATGAGAACGATTTACGCAAAAACTTCGACACCGCAATACAAAACTCAAACTCGCCGCGTAAAATCCACATAAAAACCGTTAATCCTGCCCGGTTGAAAAGTAAGCAGCCTTGTTCTGGAGGGCAATAAAGAATGTTCACCGTAAAACACCCGGGTTATTAGCTCATTACTTGAGGAGGCAATAAAATGCTACGTTAAAAATGTACCGGTGGGATTAAAAAGTTGGTTTTAGGACTGGAGATTCTCAGTTTTGCAATATAATGCTTTCTTCGTAGTCTCTGCACTCTTGACAGTGATCATGATTGGCGCCTTAAGATTGGCAGTAAACTTGCATGCTGCAAGCATTTTTATTATTCTTTAGTTTGAAACAGAATTATTTAGCAGTCATTTTGAAATAAAACGTGATTAAAATTTTGCTGGTTATTTAATTTTTGGGTTCAAAGTATTTGGTATTATCGAAAATACAAACTGAGACATGGATGCACAGAAAAACCAGAAAAAGAGACCAGCGCTGGGAATCGAACCCAGGTCCTCAGCACGCAGCACGGATTGCTGAGGACCTGGGTTCAATTCCCAGCGCTGGTCTCTTTTTCTGGTTTTTCTGTGCATCCATGTCTCAGTTTGTATTTTCGATATGGTTTCACGGGATACCCGTAAAAGTAACAAATTTGGAGTTGAAATAAAAAATACAAAAAGACTCCAAAAAACCAATCATATTTGGTATTAGTTTCATAAATAAGGATGTTTTTGGTTAAAATTGTAAATTAACTTGGTAAACATTTATTGTTTTAAATTTGGAGATGCGTTTGCACCTTACCATAAATTTTACAGTGAAGGATTTCATCTTGGAAACCTGGAAACGCCTGCAAAGTAATCCAATAGCAATAGTGTGTGTGAAAAGTTCCCAATTTGCACTAAGCCCGCGTGAGAACTTCAGCTTTAGCCTCATTCGAGAGGAGACCTCTGCCCTACAGCGGGACGTACTTATATACGCCGAAATTACTCTATTTTCACTGATTACTGCTACGAAACACTAGCTTTACAATTGGTCCTGATCAATGAACTAAAATAATTTCCTTGCTCACCCGCGACCTTACGATAGCTAAGCTTATGCAAAATATGCGTGTTCATGCAGTTCCTCCACCTCCACACTGTAAGAACACACACAAATCACACAAACCCATCTATCACCACCACCACACTACACTGACGCGTTTCGAACTCAAACAGAGCTCATCTTCAGAGTGACACAACCGTACACCATGCTACCAGTTGTTAGACTCCAGAGAGAGAGAGTTGTTAGGTGTGTTGTGTGTTGTGTGTGGAGTTGTTGGTCCTGATCACATCCCTAGATTTTTCCTGTATCCTTCTACGCTTCTCTGCCCTTTCCCAACTCATGTTTCCCAAATGTTTTATAAGCCTACTCAGGATTTTCTATAAAACTATATTTTTTTCGGAACTTTCATAAAACAAACTTAACCTAACCTACTGTGTTCTATGAAAACACAAGAAAATACATTGAGAAAAATATTTGGTTTCGGATAAAATTGAGAGTTGGGAAATGAAACAATTGGCAAATTAATCATTATGATTGGTTATTTGGAGTCTTTTTGTATTTTTTATTTCAACTCCAAATTTGTTACTTTTACGGGTATCCCGTGAAACTCCAAATAACCAATCATAATTTGATTGCTTAGTAGCGACATCTCTTGTCTGGGTGAGCGGTTGGTTCCGATAGAATGTGACGTCTCTCGATGAGAGCGAAAACATAGATGTCGCTAGTGCTGCTGCATAAGTAGCGTAGTAGAAATAAGCAACCTGAGATATGTATGCATAGGAAAAATTCGTGTCTAAATTCCTGTCCAGCGGTGGTGTAGGGGTTATAGCACGCAGCACGGATTGCTGAGGACCTGGGTTCGATTCCCAGCGCTGGTCTCTTTTTCTGGTTTTTCTGTGCATCCATGTCTCAGTTTGTATTTTCGAAATTAATCATTTGTCAAAAAGACAGAACCCGCCTTCTATAGGTACTTTGCTTTAGTATAAGCAAACTTTCAACCAATCCTCAAAACACAGCAAGCCCTAAAAACTTGTGTACATGCTAAAAATATGAGCACTATAAGCACGAAGGGTGGCATTCAGCCCTTTCATGCTGAAACAAAGTGAATGGTCAAGTGCCATGCTCTTTACAACCCTTTGTGCGCTCCGTGATATATGCTTGTGTCGGGACTAATAAAAGGGCAGGGGTTTTCATAGAGGGATTGTGATTTAACGGGGGTAGTTTTAAAGGTATTGGCATCGTGAAATATAGGTAAGATAATGAGGTTTGTTGGGGGTGGTTTTGATATTGGATTTGTAGAGTAGCCATATCGAAATTACAAGCTGAGACATGGATGCACAGAAAAACCAGAAAAAGAGACCAGCGCTGTGAATCGAACTCAGGTCCTCAGCAATCCGTGCTGCGTGCTATAACCCCTACACCACCGCTGGACAGGAGTCTAGACACAAATATCTCATATCTCAGGTAGCTTTTTTCTACTACGCTACTTAAGCAGCAGCACTAGCGACATCTGTGTTTTGTTTGGATACCCGTAAAAGTAACAAATTTGGAGTTGAAATAAAAAATACAAAAAGACTCCAAAAAACAATCATAATTTGTAGAGTAGCTTGTAGTGGGTTTGCTACTGTGGTAGAATTAAATAAAGAATTCACTGGAGGTTATGAAACATTTTATGAAGCTCAAAAAATATTTTAAAATATTTTTTATTGAAGCAGGCGTTACTTCCCGGAGGTCCATTATTAATGGAATGTAAACAATTACTTTGCTCACTCGCGACCTTATAATGGCTATATCTATGCGACAAATGTGTGTTCATGCAGCTCCTCCAGTTGGAGTCCACACCGTAAGAATGCACACAAATCACACAAACCCAACTATTTTTGTCAGATTTCTGAGAATTCTGAGTCATCTTGTTCTTTATTGCTTTCAATGCTTTTATTCGCAGAGCTTGTAAAACCTACAATGATTCATTTCGGAATTAGATATATTCAACCTTCCTCTTAACAGGTTTAAAGTTATGATTGGTTATTTGGAGTCTTTTTGTATTTTTTATTTCAACTCCAAATTTGTTACTTTTACGGGTATCCCGTGAAACCATATCGAAAATACAAACTGAGACATGGATGCACAGAAAAACCAGATAAAGAGACCAGCGCTGGGAATCGAACCCAGGTCCTCAGCACGTGACTCTGATTGCTGAGGAGCACGGATTGCTGAGGACCTGGGTTCGATCCCCAGCGCTGGTCTCTTTATCTGGTTTTTCTGTGCATCCATGTCTCAGTTTGTATTTTCGATAAGGGTTAAAGTTGCCCTGTCAAAACATTATCTTCCTTTTGTTCATCTAAATTATTGTATAATAGCAATTTTTTCTCAAGTTTTTTTTGTACGTGTATTGTATTGTGTATGTATTACTCTACTGTATAATTTAATAATGGCTATTTGCTGTTCAATGTTCTACTTCAGTTTTATTTTCTTACTTTTTTATATTGGACCGTTTTTTGCCCAAATAAACATTGAACATAACCGTCTCACTGCTAGGCGCAGTTCCCACGCGGGCCCAGTGCGAATTGGGAACTTCACACATCCCATTAAATTTCTTCGCATGTACTGAAATGTACTTGTACTATGTACAGGTTACGTCACGATAATTTCCTTCCACGTAACGTAAAGTTAAATTTCAAATGTAATTTTGCACATACATTTTCACCGCAAGGAAACATTAAAATCCGGCCAAGTGCGAGTCGGACTCGCGCACGAAGGGTTCCGTACCATCTTAACAACATTCATTAGACATTAGCAAAAAACGGCAAAAAAAACAAGTTTGTTGTATGGGGGCACTCCTTAAATAAATAAATAAATATCACGGGACAATTCACACCAATTGACCTAGTCCCAAAGTAAGCTTAGCAAAGCTTGTGTTATGGGTTCTAAGCACGTTCTAAGCAACGGATAAATATAATTATATAGATAGATACATACTTAAATACATATTAAACACCCAAGACCCGAGAACAAACATTCGTATTTTTCATACAAATATCTGCCCCGACACGGGAATCGAACCCGGGACCTCAAGCTTCGTAGTCAGGTTCTCTAACCACTCGGCCATCTGGTCGTCTAAATAATAATAATGAATATTTATTTTGTTCTGTTTTTAGTATTTGTTATTGTAGCGATTACAGTTATACATAACCTGTGAAAATTTAAACTGTCTAACTGTCATGGTTCATGAGATACAGCCTGATGACACGCGGACGGATGGACAGACAGCGAAATCTTAATAATAGGGTTTCCGTTTTTACCCTTTGGGTACGGAACCTTAAAAATCGCAATCGCTTCAAAATCGGTCTATCCGCTTGAGCGCTACGATTAACACAGACAAACAGACATTGCCGTCAAACTTATAACACCCCCTTTTTGTGCTGGGGGTTAAAAACAGACATTATTAAAACAGAACCTCTTGTAAAACCATCATTTGCATGGAAGCTAAACCGCGGGGATTCCCTACATACGCCATTAGCATTTGAAAGGCGTACGGAAATCAATAAATTGTAAATGTAAACAAGTTGATGTATTCGTAGACGCTCTACGGTGCTACGCCGTGGATGTGCTACGAAAATATTACAATCTGGATTAATGAACGATTGCGGGGTACACTTTATCGTTGTAACGCTTTTCTTGTACAGCGAAGGAAATAACAGGATAATGGTAATGATTTTCGTGGGCATATTGATGACACGGCAGAAAATTCTGCTACAGTTCCCAGGTTAGGTTAAGGAGAAGTAAAGGGCGTCTATAAAAGCACCAGACCGGTCTGAGTGGAGAGCCTAGGGGAAGGCATATGTCCAGCGCAGTGGACACGTCTTTCGGCTGACATGATGATGATGATGATGATTCATAAAAACCACGTGATGTGACCACGAAAATGACCTTGTAGGATGAACGTGAATTATCATTGAGGTAAGATGATTATTTGATAGAACATAGCTACTTAAACTGGTTATATATTTTAATTGTACGCGTAAAATAGTACAGTAGAAAGTATCTGAAAACGGGATTCACTAACGGGTTAAAGGAATATCGATTACAAAGAATTACCGAAATCTAAAAGGTTTAACCACAACGTAGATATTCAACAAATGCGTCTGGGCCAATCAACTATTTTACCGACACTTTGGGCGTCTCCTGCGTTACCAAAATTGTCTCTGGTGTTACCAAAAAATCATACTTCCAACAAGATATTTCACGGTTATTAAACCTATTAAGGTTGAACTTGCGTAGGATGACATGTATTCATGTACACCATCTATTAAATTACAGAAAAAAACATATTTACTTACAAAAATCTGCAATTGTTTGAAAAATGTCGCGGACAGATTAGTGTCGGTAAAAAAGTTGATTGGCCCGTCTACGAGTTTTGAAAGGCTGAAGAAAATGTACCCCTAATTGCCCATATTTTGAAATAAATGTTTATGATCGGCAGTATTGTTTTGTATGAACAATTTACTTTTACTATTGCTTAACGTTTCTGTCGCTTGTGATCGCAATCAAATGACATCATCATCATCATCATCATGTCAGCCGAAAGACGTCCACTGCTGGACATAGGCCTCCCCCAATGCTCTCCACTCAGACCGGTCTTGTGCTTTTCGCATCCACCGCGATCCCGCGATCTTAACCAGGTCGTCGCTCCATCTTGTTGGAGGCCCACCGACAGCTCGTCTCCCGGTCCGCGGACGCCATTCGAGAACCTTTTGACCCCATCGGCCATCAGTCCTGCGAGCAATGTGCCCCGCCCATTGCCACTTCAGTTTCGCAATTCTTCGAGCTATGTCGGTAACCTTAGTTCTATTGTTCTTAATCAAATGACAGATTTTGCATGAACAAAAACTGACATTTGATTGCGATTACGAGCATTAGAAACGTTAGGCATACGGCCTTAAGTCAAAAATGCATTTAAGCTAGAAATTCACAACGAAGTATTCACAAAACATCTTAACTTAAAATAGTTAATAGGTTATTTTGATTTCTCGCTGCAATTTTTACCATCGTAACGACAGGAGACAGCTCCGAACTTCGATTAAGAATTAAAAAGTAAAACTTTTTATGGTCCTAGACCATTAACTTTATACACATTTCAATTCCAATTGGCTAGACGATCGTAAAGACCAAGTTTGTGCTAAATTGAAGTTTCTTAGAATCGACATTCTTGATGTTAGTCAGGCGTTCGGTACTTGATTTTACTGCCGTCTAGTTGGTTGATCATGGAATAATTCAATTTCATAAAGTTTGTTGAGTTTTGATATAGTATTACTCGAAAATTTAGAACGCTGCTCAAATATAGCGTTTTATCTTTAGCTTCATTGAACTAAAAGAGGAAGCTACTCCGAAATGCGCAATTCTTTTGCATCGTGCCGTCCCTCTCAATCTCTTATCAAATACTTTAGGTGTGAGGAGAACAACAAGACACAAAGTTAAAATTTTGAATTTCGTTAAATTTTGAGATTCGGAACAGAGGTAGACCGATGGCCATACAACTTCGACACGTTGTAGAAGATATTACTAAAATACGGTTTAAAAAAAACAAGTTTTAATGGTAATCCTGCATGACTGCTCCATCATTACGTTGTTCGTCTTAGAGTGCCAGTGCCTAGCTTCTGGCTCAATCAACAGATCAGCTCGATGTCCTTACTTCGAATACCTAATCTACTTGTTTTTGACACACATAAGTTCTTGTGTTATGGCCGTAAAATTTTTATTAAGATAATTATTTAGCCTGACTTTAATTGTCATCAGAACTGCGCTTAAATGCGAATCTGTATTCATTGAGAATCTTGCCTTTGCATAAGAGATTCTTTGTCTCTATCTATACGTATATTGTGATTTTGTTACATGAGAAAAACATAACATATGAATTTCATTGTATGTTTCACAATAAAAATGTATCTTGTTAAGTAAATAATTATACGGTTAAAATGAAAATGTAACTCCGAGCTTATGTTTATAACGAACATAGTCAAAACATGTTAACTGTAAAAAGTAATGCTGTGTGTCTAGATTAAATTTCGCATATTTTAAAGTACCTTAATATTAACAAAAAAATACTAATTCTATTTGTTACATGCTATATATTTGTGTATTTAGAAACGAACTACTTCTTACTTGCAACTTTGTTTTGCTAGAATTCGTATACTGCTATCCCGCAAGAAAATTGTCCCATGTCCTTTCCAGAGTCTCAATCTATCTTTATAGCAATTTTTATCTTGTTATTCCGTGATTTCACAAAATTTTCTTGTTTAAATTGTTACTGGAATTCCATAACCTCTTCATTCCGCTTTTTTACATTGCCCTAATTTTTTATAAAATATTTTAAAATATTATTCCTAATAATTGTATTAATACCTATATAAAACCAAAACAATTCTCCTTACAAATTTTTTTGTTGGTGAAGTTTTGTTTGCCTTCTATACGTAAAATTTGATCTGATGCAGTTACGAGGTCTGACACTTTAGCTGACGCATACGATTATGAATTACGTGTGATATTATTTCGTCGCCTGCTCACTCAAGCAAATCAAATTCAAACGCAGTTCAACCACGACTGCAGCATTAAGATAACCCAACGATCGCATATGCAAACCAAATAAACTAACGGGTATCACGTTCCGTTCATAATATTGAAGTAATACCGGTATGAATAACAATACTGCACCTCGCGCGCATGCTCGTAATGCAGGCTAATGCATAATGCACTCGTCATCTCCGCGAGCCTGGGGTGTGCAGTGTGAAATGCGGGATTTTGATGAAAATTATGAAAATGACATAGGGTTTTTCGTCTTTAAATAGAGTGGGACATGGACTAGGTTGTTTAGTGTGGAGCAAGGGGGACGATGTTTTAGCCAAAAACTTTTAACTGAGAAAGTCATTTAGAGACTAGTTCATCATCCCAGCCTATTTACGTCCCACTCAGAGGGGTTGGGCCGTAGATTCCACGCGGGCGCAGTGCGTATTGGGAACTTTACACACACCATTGAATTACTTCAGAGACTAGTTAAACGCATTTTTACCAGTGCCCTTAGTGTAAGTTTTCAGTTACAAAATACGTCTCGATGGCGTTCGCGTTAAAATCTCAATTTGTACGCAAACACGAACAGCGCCTCTAGCGGAACGTTTGCGATGTTCGTGTTTCCATACAAATTGAGATTTTAACGCGAACGCCATCGAGACGTATTTTGTAACCAAAATCTTACACTAAGGGCACAGGACACACGATAGTTTTTATTCTGAAAAGTTGTATAGCTTCCGTAGGATCACAGTAAATGAATTCTTCGCGAACGACGTCGCAGGCAGTAGTAGACCCGGAAGCCAGGGGCCAGGAGGTAGTTCTGCTATTAATATTTTAGTTGAACAGATGGATAGATAAAATCTTTAATCACCACAAAACATACTTACAAGGCTTAAATCCCCCTATATTATAAATGCGAAAGTTTGTAGGTCTGTTGGTTTTACGCATTGCCATCTATGTACCTTACGGCACTAGACTGGCTGTTTGGAACAAAACGCGCGGCGCATCAATCATCAATATTATTTTGACACAACCCCTGTTACGGACGTCAACAAACTATAGTGAAAGGTTCACAAATCCGCGCTGTGAACAAATTCTGTGCGCCGTTTTGATGTAACAAACATGCAGCCTATACATATACATATGTCGATGGTTTACGTCATCCCGTCTAAATCGCTGAACCAATTTAGATGAAATTCAGTAAAAATAGAAATCGTTTATTCGTGACAAAGTAACGTATAGCATAACAAAAAGGTATTAAAAATTCAGGAAGTTGCATGTCACGAAATGGTCTCAAATCAGCAAAAATTGCCGGTCTTGCGAACGGCGCTGTTCTTCCTTTGGGACCATCTGTTTATCATACATTAAAATAAAACCAATTTTACCAAAGAGAAGACCGACACAATATTCCATTTAAAAAGAGAAAAAAAAGGCAAAAAAAAAGAAACCACTAAACATTTATAACAAATGAAGTTAACATGCAGGTATAGGCTATACTCCTTTACCTTTTTGTCTATAACCAGAAAAAAAACTAAACAAGGAATAAACAACAAACGAACGCGGCTCACGCGGCTACGGCGTGCGTGATAGCCAAGCCAACCTATCATACAATGTTTACAACTCATGTTCTTATGATTGGTTTTTTGGAGTCTTTTTGTATTTTTTATTTCAACTCCAAATTTGTTACTTTTACGGGTATCCCGTGAAACCATATCGAAAATACAAACTGAGACATGGATGCACAGAAAAACCAGAAAAAGAGACCAGCGCTGGGAATCGAAGCCAGGTCCTCAGCAATCCGTGCTGCATGCTATAACCCCTACACCACCGCTGGACAGGAATCTAGACACGAATTTTTCCTATGAACTCATGTTCTGATCAATAGTTTTTATCTCGGAAAATTGCATAGTTCCTGCGGGATAGCGATAAACAAATTCTACGCAGACGGAGTTGTGGGTAACAGCTTAGTAACAATGATAAATTAACAAAAATAAATATTTTTTCATCACACTTGCTCGTGAACAGTGTCGTAACATGCAGGCTACCTTGGTTGCAACCCCCCAAATAAAACCCTCGACCTTAATGTGCTTGTCATGAAACCCGTGGTCGGTAAATGAGTCATTGCGCGTACACATTGTCTTGTCATGAAGCCCAAGGTCGGTAAATGAGTCGGTGCCCGTACTGATGGCGCAGCGCGCGCTGCTGCAGGACTACATGGACCACATGCACACGCACGTTGCGGCGCATGCCGAGGGAGGGGGAGGGCGACGTTGCCAAGAGCACAGCCTAAGGTATCGCCAATATTTGGAAGAATTATATTTTTTCTTTTACAAATATAAAATTTTACTTGCAAATGTGATGAAAAACATTGTATGTCGCACGGGCGGTACTAGAATTACGAACATCGACTCATTAGACTGAGGGCTTCTAATAGACTCTCGTTCGTAATTCCTTATTTACCGCCCTTAAGACACAATGTACTATTCATTTTGCTTTGAAGTATATTTTGGCATACTTACGAACATGACGTGGACCGAACACAGTGCGCGAATCCGACTTGCACTTGGCCGATTTTTGACTCATTGTTCTCTTTTTACAAGCTTTTATTTAGTTTCACCTGTCCCGTTGTCTGTCTGTCTGTAATCAAATTATGCAAGTTAAATTTGATCGACTTCCAGTAAACACATTGACTTGAAATTTGGAATACTTATGTTAATCGCGTGACAATACAATCATCTAGTACGTAATGACACCCTGGTAGTCCAGCCGGGATCATCTCCGTAGGACGGAACTCTTCAACGGCTAATCGAATTGAAATTTGGTATGCAAATGTAGTTTGGGTGACAATGCAAGTAAAGTCAACAAAAAGTACAGTCAGCAAAAAAAGATTGTATTAAAAATGTTTTTTTATAGTTAGGTTATTTAACTTAAACAACTATCTTGCACATTGTTTTAGATCATAATTTTCCACACGACAAAATTTCACTTTAAGGTTTCATGTAAGAAACCTCAACAGAGCAAGTTCCAAGTCACCGGCAAGCTGGAGTTAGTTTTAACTTAGTTTATTTAAAAGTTAAAACTGAAGGCGACCAGCGAGCTGTTGTCTGAAGTGTTTATTAAAGAAAATCTTGCTTCTTTGTTCGGAAACACTTTAAAGTTGATTGAACAATTTTAAACGTACTTAGACAAAAAGGTGAGATTTTAGCTAAATTTATGACTCGTACATACTTATTTAGGTAATAGATAAGATCTACTTTTTTCTTTGTGAGGCATGGTTTGGCAAACTGCACAATAGACATTTAATGTGTTGTGCGTGCGGGTGAATGGGCACAAGTGTGTGTGTGTATGTGTGTTTCTGTCTGTGGCATCGTAGCTCTTAAACGGGTGGACCGATTTGAATGCGGTTTTTTTATTTGAAATCAGAGGCCGTGTTGCTTAACGTTTTGGACGCTCGCGATCGCAATCAAATGACAGTTTTTGTATGAGAAATAAAGTCATTAGAAACGTTAGGCAATGCGGCCTTAGGTTTTCTATGATGGTTCTTAGATATGTTTCATCAAAATCGGTTCAGCCGTTTGAAGTGACAAAGTAGTGGGTTTCCAACATTTTGTTGGTTTTTAGGTTATAAATTATTCATTGGTAGGTTAGGTTAGGTTAGAAAGGCAAGTGCGCCCGTGGCAGCTGAAAGCAAAGACGACCATCGACAGGTTTTAGTGGGTATGCCTCTCTTCGTCCTTCCACTCAGGAAGGGGGAGGAGAGGAGAGTCCCACATAACCACTTGCATCGTCCCCACGATGCGGGGGTATGCGTAAGGCATTTCCTGTCGTAAAAAAAAAGAAGGTTAGTTAGGTTAGGTTAGTTTCAATCCACGGTCTTCATTCGAGATCACTTTGGTCAAAGCCATCAGGCTCTAGGTATACTACACTACAAAGTGCCTTAGTGCGTGGTAGGACCTTGTGCAAGGTCCGCCCGGATTGCTACCACCATCTGGCTCGCTAATCCTGCCGTGAAACAGCAGTGCTTGCACTGTTGTGTTTCGGCGTGGAGAGTAAGACAGCCGGTTGTTGCAGGTGTCTATGGCGGTGGTGATTTCTTATCATCAGGAGACCCACTTGCTCGTTTGCCATACAGTTTTTTTTTTTTTTTTTTTTATTAGCCTATTTTTGTGTCCCACTGCTGGGCAAAGGCCTCTCCTCTCTTGCTCCACTCCTGCCTATCAAAAGCGAGCTCCCGCCATCCCACATTATAGGCATCTAAGTCGTCCCTCCATCTCCTCTTCGGTCTGCCTCTATTACGGTATCCGTCACTAGGGACCCATTCCGTAACAATTAAATAAAAAACACACACAGCCATACATTTAAATAAAAAAAAATAAAAAAATAAAAGTGCAAAATTCGAACTTCGTATCTTGCTGTCCCGCTGATACTTATCCCATCCCACTAATATTATAAATGCGAAAGTTTGTAAGTCTGTTTGTTTATTTGTTTGTTTGTTACTTCATCACATCTAAACCGCTGAACCAATTTAGATTAAATTCAGTACGTATATAAATAAATAAATAAATAAATATCACGGGACAATTCACACCAATTGACCTAGTCCCAAAGTAAGCTTAGCAAAGCTTGTGTTGTGGGTACTAAGCAACGGATAAATATAATTGTATAGATAGATACATACTTAAATACATATTAAACACCCAAGACCCGAGAACAAACATTCGTATATTTCATACAAATATCTGCCCCGACACGGGAATCGAACCCGGGACCTCAAGCTCAGGTCAGGTTCTCTAACCACTAGGCCATCCGGTCGTCCAAATATACAATAAGTTTGAGTTTGAGTTCCGGGGAGGGACAGGATAACTTTTATCCCGGAAAATTCGTAGTTTCCGCGGGAGAGCAGTTAACGAATTCTACGCGGATGAAGTCGCGGGGAACAGCTAGCATATATTTAATACGAGAGTGAGATTGACGGCACGCGGTACGATACGAACTTCAATTTTGGAATTTCGTAGTATTATAGCCCTCCTGTTTTCCGTGCTATATGGACTGCCCATAGCTAATTCGCTTCATTATGACAGTAATCCTCATTCCTCTACGTATCTCCTCATTATTATTATAAGTTCGTATTAAACCTTTCGTTATTCCCGTCAGTTTTTATTGTTCACCTTCACCTACCATATACAATACATGGCAAACTCCTGCATAGCTTACTTACTTAACTCCGAGTACTGTCTTTTCGCAACGTAACGTTTGGCAACCTGTTTCATTCCGCAACTTTTCATTTCGCAAACTCTAAAACTGTAAATATTTCAGGATTTATTTCAGGGTCCCTTTAGGTTAGGTTAGGTTAGTTTTATAAAAATCCTGAAATATTTACAGTTTCAGAAATATTAAACAGTTGGGAAATGAAAAGTTTTTTTTTATTTGACTGGATGGCAAACGAGCAAGTGGGTCTCCTGATGGTAAGAGATCACCATTGCCCATAAAAATCTGCAACACCAGGGGTATTGCAGATGCGTTGCCAACCTAGAGGCCTAAGATGGGATACCTCAAGTGCCAGTTATTTCACCGGCTGTCTTACAGTATTATAGCCCTCCTGTTTTCCGTGCTATATGGACTGCCCATAGATAATTCGCTTCATTATGACAGTAATCCTCATTCTTCTACGTATCTCCTCATTATTATTATAAGTTCTTTTTATTGTCCTCCTTCACCTACCATATATACAATACATTGCAAACTCCTGCATAGCTTACTTACTTAACTCAAATCTTTAATTACTAAACAAACTCTGTTCTCTTTAGTCCTTGTAACGCAAACAGTTGCACCCTACTGTTCCATTAAAATACTAAACCTTAATTTGAGTATTCATGGAAAGCAAATCTTTTGTAATCCACAACTGAGCGCCGCTACAATGAGCGATTCAGTCAACTAATTGAGCTGGGGATAATAATTTGGATGAATAGAATATACCGGTTGTGATGTGTAATATGGCAATGAACGCGTTCTTTTGTTTCTGCTGAATGTATTAGGCGACGTTGAAGTTTTCTTTGCTATTTTTGGGGTTCAGAACCTCAAAAGCGGTGTGTTCTTAAATCGACTTTTTTATCTGGCGCTTTGGTCTATTTATGCTGTAAGTTAATGAGAAAATTTATCATAAGCAATTAAAAAGGAAACGAAACATTAAATGACATTGTAACGGATAACTCACGTCTTAAACCGAGTTTAGCTCGACATGTTTCGGGCTATTTCGTAGCCCTTTTTCTCGGGAGCACGCGACTCGGCGGCTGCCGCAACACGCACACTACGCACTTGTCGAGCTAAACTCGATTTCAGACGTGAGTTATCCGTTACAATATCATTTAATATGAGTGAGTCTCACGGTAGTTTCATGTTCAAAACGAAACATTTATAGGAGCACTAGCTTTTGCCCGCAACTTCGTCCGCGTGGGATTAGGTTGTCGCGCGTTGTTCCCTCGGGAACTGTGCATTTTTCCGAAATAAAAAGTAGCCAATGTCACTCTCTGGCCTATAAACTATCTCTATGCCAAAAATCACGTCGACCCGTCGCTCCGTTTCGACGTGAAAGACGAACAAACCTAATATTCATATTCATTTATTCATAAAATTAAAATTTTTACATGTCAATGCCATACAAACACACAAACACACACGCTTTCACATTTAGAATATTAGTATGGATTATGTTGTTCATCTCTCACAAAATGAGCCGTATTTAGTTAAGCATTACGCATTATTATGGCTAATATACTACGACTTTCACGTCTTTAATAGTGGTTAGCACCTTAGCTTTTTGCCAAGTTTCTGTAGAACCTTCTCAGAGGCGGCCTTAGGGCACAGGGCGGACACGCCATACAAAATACGCGTTCTGGAATCTACATAGGCACGACGACGTCTGTACACGCGTCAATGTGTGCGTAAGACACACAGGGCTGACTATCGCAAAACCCTAGTACTATAGGGTATGTAGGTATGGCTTAAATGTGTAAATAAATGTAATCGTTAATCATATATTTTTATTTAAACCTACTTAAAATGTGTTTGTCTATATATTTAAGCATTAATATTTTACATGACAATAAATATATGACTACAAACTTGAACTAATTATTCGGTACCTAATTAGTTATTTCATGTCGTATTAATCGCGATACTTTTAGAAAGCATTATTATTAAGAAAAGGAAGTAGGCAGGGTAGGAACCTCAATTTCTCGCGCGCCCACTGACAAGTTGGCGCTTGCTCGCGGACTCACGGCCACCGAGCCGAGCAATGAACTCCTTTTCTTATCTTTGGCTGTTGACAAACACCCATACAATGCACAGTATATCACCATTTCGCAAAGTTATTGCTCCCGGACTTGGTGCCGTGCGACGGTGCGGCCGACATACTGCTTTCCTACGGTTTTCCTACAATCTGCGCTTGAGGGGTGGGGTAACTCGAACCGGTGCGGGGCGGAGCGTGTCCATTCTGTATGCCAGTACTATTATATATTCTGTGCTTAGGGTGTGGCTAACAGGGGAAATCGCCCAGAGCCTCGCTCTTGCAGGTGCCAACCCAAGCAAATTTTAAAAAATATAGATTTTTAGGGTTCCGGAGCCAAAATGGCAAAAACGGAACCCTTATAGTTTCGTCAAGTCCGTCTGTCTGTCCGTCCGTCCATATGTCACAGGTATTTTACTCGAAAACTACAAGATGTATATGAATGGTATTTGGAGTACAGAAATCTTGGGGCGGGCAAAATTGAAAAAAAAAATTTAACTCGCATCAACATGTGGCACATACAGCTCTTTTGAAAAGATAGTAAGGTTTCTCAAAAACTTTTTTGATTAAGTGAAGATTTCCGGAAATAATCACTCAAAAAGTAGCAAGAATTGTGTCCCCCCCTCTATCTTGTAAACCGTTTGTCCAAAAAATATGAAAAAAATATGTAAAGGTAACGCTTAATAAATACTTTCAACGAAAATTAGTTTCAACATGATCGGATATACCGTTTTGGAGTTATTGCCGAAAAACTGCGCTTCTCAACAATAGGACGTAAGTGCCGTGAAGATACGCTCTTTTTCTGGTAATAGATTTTAAGACTGTAGTAAGTGTTTTAATTATGTTATAACGCACATAATATTACTTGATTTTTTTCGTAATGGCTACGGAACCCTATCTTGGGCGTGTCCGACACGCTCCTGGCCGGTTTTTTAACTATATTTTCGCATCACATACTTTTCACGAAGGACAAAGGGCCTCGCAAAGACCTGCCGCCAGGAGCATCGCAATGGGTCGTCCTTCTCATTAGACAACCTATTATGTCCACTATTATTTAATACTCTTGAGAGGTACTGAGTGCGTATCGTGCCGTATCAGGAGTTAAACAGCTGGCCGAAGTGGCGGTTTTTCCACCGACAAGAGCGTTTTTCTTAGTTACTAAGAAGAAAAGAGTTACGAACGCCATCTACCGATATTTGCACGTCAAGTAACCCTCATTTTCAAGGGTCATACTTTCTAGCTTAACTCGACCCGGGCCCGGACCACTGTTTATAAAGGAATTTTAATCCATTTATGAAAACGTTGCGAGCATTTTGCAACCCTATTTAAGCAGTTTTGTACAGGAGCCTCGAAATTGACGTGGGCCTAAGTTGGCAACTTTTGGCACCCGGGCTAAGTGCTGTTTGAGTGTTGAATATTTGCGAGCAACAATAATTATGAGTGCGTTGCTTTCATATTGTATAACACTAATATTATGTAGTTTCATCTCGGCCTTCATATGTCCCACTATAAGACACATACCTACTTCTAACAATGAGAACGCTCGGGTTGTAGTTCCCACGCAGACCGGTTGTGGTTTGAGAACCTCACATAATTGAATTTCTCAAGTGTAAACTTCCTTCACCGTCAAACTCAGCTTTCTAGGAAGTAACACATAGGTTGTCAATTATGGCAATTTGTATGGAAACAACTTTTTATTGTAGGTACCTACTTATGTACCTACCTATTGTATCTTTTGATTGCCTTTATTTAGAAAATTTAATTTTCACCGCTTCAGGGAGTAGCATATTAAATATTTGATATTATTTTCCATTTGCTACTTTCTCAAGTTTTAGGTGGCAAATATACTTTGATACTCAGCTAAAACGTAAAAAAATATTTGGTTGTTGTAGAGTACGTAGTTTTGTTTTAATTTATATGGACATGCGATTTGCACGAAATGAGAGAATTACCCAGACAATATCTAATTTTGCTATTTCTGTTTCTTTGGCTAGTTAAAGTATAATTTTGATAGTGTTTTATGCGGCGATTAACCTTAACAGTGAACAGTGATCCCAAAATTCTATATTGCTCTCGTGTCTAACATTTTTAATGCGCAAGTTGTCTCCGCGTGGTTTCTGGAATTTTACTATCAAGTTGCAAAAACTACAATTACCGTACAACGTCCAACTCAAAGAGAGTTTACCTTGACACTGGCGAAATTGTCCTATTAATAAGGAAAGAAAAGCCATAGAGAAGAAAAGAAAAGAAGAAGAAATCATAGTGAAATTGTTATTATGTTATTATCAATTTGTCCGACTGTACAACAAAATCTATAATAGTTTTATTTTCGAGGCACGTACCTCAAAATGGCACTTTCTTTTCATACAGCGTTTCAATCGCCTAAATTCTAATAAGATTTCCTTACCATTGACCTTTCGAATCAATGAATACACTTCTAACTCACTTTGCACTCACAAATAACTCGCCCATAATCAAAATACCACAAACGGGACTAGTCACGCTATTATTGCACAAGTAATATTTACCTCGACGTTTCGGCAACGTTACAATTGCCGTGGTCACGAGTAGACTGAAGTGTGGGTGTCAAGTCTGCCTAGCAGCTCGAGTTCTTCGAACTACCCGCACTTGATAGGGTGACTAATAAAAGTGAATAAGTGCGGGTAGTTCGTGATACGAGTGCCGGCACTATTAGTGATCAAGTGCGGGTAGTTCGAAGAACTCGCGCTGCTAGGCAGACTTGACACCCCACACTTCAGTCTACTCGTGACCACGGCAACTGTAACGTTGCCGAAACGTCGAGGTAAATATTACTTGTGCAATAATAGCGTGATAAGTCCCGTTTGTGGTATTTTGACTATAAATAACTCGCCGTTATAACTATTAGTCACCTCTGTATTTAGGCCATTTGTTTGCGAACCCCATCATTTGAGTTTGGGGGGAAGTAAGGCTTAAACTAACGGAGGAACTTTGCAATTTGGACAGGATCGACGAGTAAGTATGCCCTCAGTGCTTGAGCTGAGTTCAGTCAAAGTCAAAATATCTTTATTCAATTTAGGCTATAACAAGCACTTATGAATGTCAAAAAAAAATCTACCACCGGTTCGGAAAACCTCTGCTGAGAAGAATCCGGCAAGAAACTCAACGAGGTATATATTTTTTTTTAAAACATGATATGTATACATCACAAGTATTTAACACAACTTTATTTTTATTTTTATTTTATAGTTATTACTGTTCCAGGTAAATTGAGCTATTTTTTAGGGTTCCATTTCTCAAAAGTATTAAGCGCTTGTGGGATCACTTTGCCGTTGTCCTTTTCTCGCTATCTGTCTGTCAACTGGAAACGCATCCGCATTTGTAAAAAAAAAGTTTTTTAAATAATTTATTGAATCAGTCGTTACTTTGCGGAGGTCCATATCAATGAACTAAAAGAATTTCCTTGCTCTAACGAACCACAACAACAGAGTTACAGTGACAAATTAAAACGGTGGTTGTGGTTCGTTAGTCTAACAACTGGTAGCATGGTGTACGGTTGTGTCACTCTGAAGATGAGCTCTGGTTGAGTTCGAAACGCGTCAGTGTAGTGTGGTGGTGGTGATAGATGGGTTTGTGTGTGTTCTTACAGTATGAAGGTGGAGGAATTGCATAAACGCGCATATTTTGCATAAGCTTAGCTATCGTAAGGTCGCGGGTGAGCAAGGAAATTCTTTTAGTTCATTAAAAAGTTTTTTTTTAAGTATTTTTTCTGCCACTTACCCATTATAAAAGTGTGCATAATACCGTAACGTATTTGTATACCTACATATTATTATAGGGTATTCGAGTAGTAACAGCTACTACACTGAGAGCAATCTGCGGTATGCGGTATAAGATCATTAATTTGCACATCCGAGCTGATACCAATTAAAGGCGCTTTGGTTTTACTATAAGTATGTATTATAATGTAAATATAAATAAAAAATATACGTTACACTATTAGACACGTGCTCCTCCTCAGATACAGAGAACTTACGCTGCAGTTCCCATGTGGTCCCAGAGCAGATTGGGAATTTAACATACATCATTCACCTCCAAGGTGCATATAGGTTTTTGTCACGACTGTAAAGATACCAACATTCTCCCTTCCCAAATTCCGAAAAGCTAGAGGCGCGTATTCGGGGTCGAACTCACGACTTTTTTCTTAGAAGGTCATAGGTCAAATCAATCGGCTATCATGGCCTTTTAAAATGCGGGTATGGAACACTACGTCAAAGTAATCTTACCCAAAAACAATTCACGATTGCAGTCACGTTCAAAAACTAGTCCAACGTAAATTCATTCCCGTTCTCATTTCGAAATAATCCAAAACAGGGCGAGCGTCGAATCACTAGCAGCCGCGTCATGCGCTCTACTTCCACTCACAATGACTCTCTATTACCGTCACAGCTTTCTGGCAGATGCTTCACTCTTCTAAGTCGCTACCTACACTCTTGGTGGTTGGCGGTTGAGGATCAGCCCGTGAATCTACATAACGACTTCCTTGGGGAATATAGTGCTGTGATTTATCTTAGGCACTGCATACTGCAGTGCTGGAGTCCGAAGTTCGTTGTTGGCAATAGTGCTGCTGCCCATTCTCACATCAGTTTAATCTCTTCTTCACTTTTTTAATCACCTTTATCGATTAACTTTAAGTTTTTATTTTATTTTACTATTTACTCGTACATTCCTTCTTCAACACAAGTGCCAATATTGCCAAATGCCGCAGCTGTCCCACCCTCTGCCGTGGCATTACGTGCAGCGTTACTCACGCTCTGTTTCCCCACCGAACTCGTCCGCGACTCGCTTTTGTGAGTTGCGGATGCTTGGTGCCGCCGCTCGGCATTCAGATGAATGATGTATTGTTCTATTAAACCTGAACGAGTCTTTTCGGGGCTTATTTTGAGAATATAATGGGATTCTTTAGGTATAATCAACATAATAAGAGCTTTACCATTTTTTAAAAGCTAAAATATCCAATAAGATAAAAAAGATAAGATAAAATATCTTAAGTGGCCAAATATAGCTCTGGATAGGGAGATGTGGAAGTCAAGAGGAGAGGCCTTTGCCCAGCAGTGGGACACAGTTATAGACTAAATATAATATAATATAATATAATAAAATATCATTAACAAAATCCAATGAAGAGGATTTTCTCGTTGACCTATAAATAATAAATTGTCTCCACTGCTGAATGTCACACAACTGACATTAAACAGTAGAGGGCATAAATACCTATACAGCCAAATCAATAGATATACATACTTACATAGGTATGTATACATCGACTTTATGGTTAGGTGCATAAAGATGTATTGCTAACTTAAATACTCAATAATATATCTTAATGACCTTGACTGAATCTTAGGGTGGTAAAGAAATTTCTTGACTAGGTACTTTAATTACTCAAGCCAAACAAGCGCGCATGGGTGTATGGTGACATAAAATACCTAATCAATCAAGTGCGTGACATATGTGAGGTGAATAAATAGGTTTGAATTTGTCTGACTCGCGCACTGAGGGTTCCGTGCGAAAAGCAAGCTAACATATATTAAATTATATTTTAACGGATAACTCTCGACATATTTCGGGTTATTTCGTAGCCCTTCTTCATAGGAGCACGGGGCTCGGCGGCTGCCGCAACACGCATAAAAGCTAACATACTTAAATAAGTTTATCAACTATAAGGTATTTCTAACATAACAATGAGTTTGCTTACGGTTCAGTAGTTTTGGATGTTTTCTCTGTGTTGTGAGCTTTCAAAAGACTGTATATTTTAAACCAGGGACCTCTTTTTTTGTCGGTTGCAAGAGATGGTAGCTGCAAGTATTCCACATTCATTTCAACTAAATGCATCCATGCTTTGTGGAGTAGGTAATAATAATATTAATCTTCATTTGGAACAATAGCACTGGTAGTACATAAAAAAGTAAAAGAATCTTTATAAAATATATAGAGACAAAACGTGCCGATACGACGCATAAAAGTAACCCCTTTGTTTATTTTGAAAACAGAACCTTAAAATCATCATCATCAGCCGGAGGACGTCCACTGCTGAACAAAGGCCTTCCTCTTAGAACGCCACAATGAACGACCACTCGCCACTTGCATCCACCGGTTGCCCGCAATTTGCAGGATGTCGTCAGTCCACCTAGCGGGAGGCTTGTCAACGCTTCGTCTTCCGGTTCGCGGTCGCCACTCGAGAACTTTTCTCCCCCAACGGTTTGGATCTGGTTATCTAAAACCTAGTATTACATAAAAATAACAACAACAACTGTAGCCTTAATGTTAAAGAGTCCCAGTCGTGGTCTTATTGCACAGCGAATAATATTAATTAAAAGAAAACAGACCAGAATTAAAACTAATAAAAAAAAAATAGTTTATTGAAAAGGTAGGTATCGCATTACAAAATTGCATTGCCAGTGGTCCGTGCCGGGATTCGGGTAAAAAACTCTTTACATGATTTAGCTTAAAACTTAAAATTTAAAATTTAAACACACTGGGTAATTTCAAAAAAAAGAAGAGAAAAAACTTAAATAGGTAAAGTGACAAAACAGGGGGGGAGGGTTGGTTAAACTAAAAACAGTAGGTGTGTATGCAACTTTATGTGTGTGTGTGTGAGTGTGTGTGTGCTCGACAGTGTGCGTAAAAGTAAAAGTGAGGATAGGTGGGATTTACTAATAATTTATAATTTTACGCCTTACCTTTTTGACGAAGGGCTCGTAACCTTTCGAGAGCACCAATTCAATTTTGAATAGTTAACTGAAATAAACCTTTTATTTTCATAAAATAAAACCTGTATTACGGATTCAGTCTCCATCACGATGGAGTGGCTCCAATTGCCGACCGTGCCAACTCTCGTTACCAGCCGCTAGAACGCTTTAACAAACCATTCTTTATTTCATTTGCACAACATGGATTTACAAAAATGTATTCCATTTTATTGTTTTAATTTTTGAAACTTCAAGCTCTGGCTCACCGTTGTACTGTAACCTGTTTTTTGTTTTACATTGATACTCGGATACAAATAAATAAATATCATGGGACAATTGACACCAAATGACCTAGATTCAAACTAGCTTGCATTATGCTTACTAGATAATTTATAAACGTACTTTTATAGATAAATAGATATATAATTATACATATTCAAAATCCAAGTCCTAAAATAAACATTAGCAGCAATTACTCATACAAAATAAATAATATCTGCCCCGGCCGGGGAGCGAACCCGGGACCTCAAGCTTCGTAGTCAGGTTCTCTAACCACTCGGCTATCTGTTACGATTGAAATGTAAAATAATAAAATAAAACTGAAGTTTAACAAACGAACTGCCAGTTAAGTGGATTTTCAGTGGATGTCATCGATAATGTTACAATTCGGAAAAAATGATTAAAATATGGTATAATCATTGAACACACAGCGATATAATATTACTGGGAGACTCGATGAAAAGGTCTATCCTCGAGCCGCCAATCAAAATTAATTGCGTGTGCCATCGCCAAAAGTGATGCTAAATTAATTTCGTTCAGGGACATAATCCAATATTGACGTACCTAAAACTGTAGCAAAAATATCGACTGCCGAGAAAATTGCTTCTGAAGTGTAATCGAAACATTTAATTAAACATTACACCGAAGGTTGAGCACGGATGGTTTGTTTGTAGTTTTGGGACGGTTTGTGATTTTTGGCCGAAACGTGTCTTGGATGAGGTGCTTGCCCGTGTATTAACTGGTTTTAGGGCTATCAGATAGGATATTGAACCATGTTATTAGTTTACCCTAAATGCGAACATAGAGTTGAAAAGTGCATGCTACTAAGTTCTAAGTTATGAATTTTTAGAACATGATTTTACGGTATCTGTATCTAATGTTAATTAGTAAGAAAATTAACCCGTATTAATTTTAAGAAAAATAATATTATACGCCTAAAAAGCAAATTATGGCAGTTATTTTCAATATGTTTTCCAACTTCACATGTACCTCTTATTAAAAATGAATTATTTGAGTTTAAGTTTCATTTTATTTTTTAGTTTTTAAATTTAAATTTCTTTTTCTCACTTCGTACGTTAAGAAAAAAATCACGAAAAGTCACGAATAATTATTTTTTTCTCCCTTTTCTTTCTTTCGTTAACTCGTACAGTATAAATACACAGTAGGAATTAAAACAAGTCACAGAATGGAATATTTGTGCTCCTATATGTGATATTGATGTGCCATACATAATATGCCAAAGAAATCAAAGCAAAATATTTATGACAGGGTTCCACCACCTTGTGTTCTCGTCTAGCTTGCTGCACGTGTGGTTGGCCGTGTCAGTTGTCAATGTCAATGTCATGCTTGGCTTGTGTTGGTAGCGCTGACCATAGACAGTCGCGTTCACAATTAGGCACGGTTCGGTTGCACATGCAGCGTGCAATGTCGGCCTCACGGCCCCACCGGAAGACCAGCGCCAGCTCTTGAGCCGGCATTATGCTGAGGTGGGTCCGTTTCGTGAACAGTAACACTGTTTTCTTTGTCTTACTTTTATGTAATTATTCTGTCACTGTTCCGAATAAATGTATTTTCTTTCTTTCTTTCTTTCTTTCTTTCTTTCTTTCTTTCTTTCTTTCTTTCTTTCTTTCTTTCTTTCTTTCTTTCTTTCTTTCTTTCTTTCTTTCTTTCTTTCTTTCTCTCTCTCTCTCTCTTTCTTTCTTTCTTTCTTTCTTTCTTTCTTTCTTTCTTGTTGTAGTTCAATTTCCTCTACTGTACGTATATTGTTTCGACAGCTCGCCATATCCGCGCTATGGCAGCAATGTCCCAGGCTCCCAGCACATGGTGCGTCGGCGCCTTTTCGTTGCGCTGTGACAACTTAACCACAAAACACAGATAGTTCAGAAGTCAATCTCCATACAAGTGCGCTCGAGCAACGCACACATAGACACTGCTCACGGACACGGTGTCTCGGACCGGTTGGGACCAGTGCGAGCGCGAGAGCCATCCGCTTGAGACACGCGTCTGTGAACTTTATTGTGCAATAATGGAGCAACAAAAAAATAGTTATTATAACTGTTCAGTGGACGGTTGTTTAAATTAAAGAATCGTGAATTTCGCCAATAACGAAATCGTCGCAAGATATTTTCTGTGACAAATTTATAATAATATAACAATGGCATTATACTTAAAATATTTTAGTTATTCATTTATTTATCCATTCTTACCTTTCATTCTCAACAATAAATCAAACAACTAGATAAGAGTGCCACTACCACGATAGTTTTTTGGTGCATAAGCCATAGTTGACAACCTTAGAGCGACCGCCGAGCGTAAGTATGAAAAGTGAAGTACATACAGGAGATTGATCTGAACTATCTGTATTTTGTGACTTAACATATCGAAGCTTGAAAGTAGAAATTGACTAAGCGTATTTTTTTTAATACAGTGAGTTATATACATGTCCAGAATCAGTAAATGTCGTTTGAGCTGTCTCAGATTTTTTACAAAAATGTCGACTAGTCAATTTCTTCTTTCAACCGTCATTAATGTGCTGTTAACTTAAAATGCTTATATTTCTCATTAATTGTTTTTTTTTCCTCTATCTTCATATCTAGTATTCTGACTACTTACGCACTTAGCAAGGATAGGAAACTGACCAATAAATGATTTTGAATTGAATTTGACGTGGAATTATAATTGATTTAACAGTACACTGGTTTTTATTTTATTTTATTCGACTGGATGTAAAACTCGCAAGTGGGTCATGGTAAGAGATCACCACCGCCCATAAACATCTGCAACACCAGGGGTATATGTATTTACTGTAATCATGTAATTTTTATTGATAAATTAATAAATAATAAAATGGATTAGTATGAGCATAATTAAGTAGGTAAATTTTACTTTAGAGTCTGACGTGCACTCGTTACTTCGTCTCTTTACTCGTATTGGAACTCCATTTCACAAAATCTGTCCTAATGGAGCTTTTACCTCTTAACATCCAAAACAAAAGCTATGATTCCATAATACCCCGAATAAATTTATTTACGAACCATATCTCTACATTTTGCGAGATTTCCCTAGTTGATTTATTTATTTCCAGTAACGTTAAATTTACTATTGAATTTAGGCTGTCCGAGAAACCTTTTTTAACAAATCCGCCGAGGGTCTTCCAATTTACTAAAGAAACTGTAAATGTAAATAGAATAATACTACAATAACTCAGAAGTTGTTACAAATAACCAAACAATTTGTGCGCCTGTTTTCGATTACTTTATAAAAGTTTCAGTTAGACTCGTTAATAATAAAATTAGGCTTTATCCAATAACTATTTATTGTTCTGACTTTTTTTAGATGTATAAAGTTAATACACTTGTGACTTAATTGCGAAAATTTATTGCTTAATAAAATCAGCTAAGTGCAAATCAAACTCGCCTACCAGGAGTTCCCTATGTCTCTAAAAAATCAAACTTAATGGTCTTGATATCCTGTTTATGTTTATAAAGTACGGTCAAGGGCATTAATATTATATACGTTACCAAGACGTCAAAAATGTCTATATACCAATATGCCACTAAACATAATTATGGTCGATACCTATATGCCACTAAACATAATTATGGTCAATGTATATATTTAAGGTAGTTTAAGTCACACAGGGATTAATTTTCCTAGTTTAGGGTAATGTGTGTTTTTTGTCTCTTCTAATAAGTGTCGCCCATAAGTTTGTATTCATTGTATTCTTATGAAAGATGAATAAATATTATTATTATTATACATTTTTGACGCTATGGCTGTATATATGTTTTTGAATTCGACTGCACAGCCGCGAACAGACATGTGGCAAAGTTTCAAAAACTAGCCTACGTCCTTCCCCGGGACGCAAACTATCTGTATACCGAATTCCATCTAAATCAGTTCAGCGGTTTAGACGTGATGAAGTAACAAAAAAACAAACAGACTTACAAAATTTCACATTAATAATATTAGTGAGGTAGGATAGGATTCCACCATGTATGTATGTTTGACGACCAGATGGCCTAGTGGTTAGAGAACATGACTACGAAGCTTGAGGTCCCGGGTTCGATTCCCGTGTCGGGGCAGATATTTGTATGAAAAATACGAATGTTTGTTCTCAAGTATATCTCAGGTAGATCTCGGGTTCTAATATAATTATATTTATCCGTTGCTTAGTACCCATAACACAAGCTTTGCTAAGCTTACTTTGGGACTAGGTTAATTGGTGTGAATTGTCCCGTGATATTTATTTATTATGTACATTTACGAGCGCCTCTCTTGTCTACAGGCGAGGTCGAGCGGCTGCTTCGTGAGTACAGGCAGAACCAGGAGCTGGTCCGGAACATTGGGGCCCACTACTACCAGATCATATACCCCGTGCAGCTGCGACACCACGAGAAGATGGGCATATCGACGCGAGAGGTCAACGCACAGAAGGTACTATTAACAAATATTCATCAGTATAATCCTAGTATTCATTATGCACATTTAATCAACACTTACTATCAATCGCACAATTTCTAGGTCAAATGTAATAGACATGATGTCTTAATCAGCAATCTATGAACCAACACTCTAACCCAGTAAAAATCCACTGACGCACAGTATTTATGTTTGACCTGATAATATCTTATAAGTAAATATATTACAATTTTGTTATTTTGATTTTGTCTAATTTCTACGTAAATACTACCTATTATATTACACCGTACTTTGTTCATTTTTCCTTGGTGATTATTTTAGTACGTAAATGTTAGCTCGTTTAGCCTGAGACACATGAATTATCCTAGTTCAGGCACACGTGTTACATAGATTTTAAGTGAAATATTGTATTTTGTTATTTTGTACCGAAATTAATTTGAATAAATTTTATTACTATTATCAGTGATTACCCAGCCATGGGGTTACCGAGGATCACGCGGCTTTTTTTTAATATATATATTTTATTACTGAACTTCCCAAGTGCTTTCTTTGTCTTTGTTTTTCAAACATATATTAAACGTTTGTTTTGAGAAAAAAAGGTGAGGTTTTTGAAGAGACGCTAGAGTGATGAAATCAGTTTGAAAAAAATATGCTCCACTGTGACCCACTCTCCTATAATTAGTCAAAGTCAAGTCGATCTTTATTCAACTTGGGCTACAAAAAGCATCATAAAAAGCCAAAAACCGACTGACGCAGATAATTGAGGATCTCCTATACACTGTATCCTGTATCTACACCAGGAGTATTCAGAAGAGCTACCTACCTACCTGAAATGTCTAGATCAATATGCGTGATAATTATGATTTACTATATAACTATATTTCTTTGTTGGGTGTATTTTTTTAAAAGTATCCCACATTTACACGACATTGAGGGCCACCACTCATTGATAAATTTTATGAAACAGATATATTAATGTAATGCCGTCTTTGTTTATTCGAATAAAATAAACAGAGACGGTATCACAAACATTAATCACAACGACTGGTGAAACAGGTCCTAAGGGTTCAAATAAATCTCTTTCTAAGTATATATATCACCTCCTGACGTTTCTACATCCTTTTCCCGACACACTGTACAGTCGACGAAACTAAGATGGGACCTTTTCTTACTAAATTTCACTATGATTTCTTTAACAGATGTATGGAATGTCAATATGACATAAGTAGCACATAGGTTCCATCCTGAAACAAGATTCAGTTTCTTTGACTGTGTAAATCCTAAACTCCAGTTGCCTTATACTTACCTTTTTATCACATTTAACCAAAATTTTTCCAACCCTTTGCAATACCAAAACGTTCCCCATATACCCATCCCATTCGTCCCGCTGCGTGTCGTCCCAAGCGTCGTTCAAGAAACTCGTTATGTGTTCGTAAAAGACTGGCTAGCAAATAATGGCTCCAGTTTGGACGGTAAAAGTGTTCTCTGCGACGGCTTCGCGATATTTAATGATTAATGTTGCAGTCGCGGGACTGGGGCGACCCGCGGGTTGTAAAGGGAGTAGAACTTTGTTTCCTTCGCAATTTCGTACGCACGGCGATGTGTGGTGTAGAGAAAACAATTGAAGTTTGGGTTTTTAAAAAAAATGTGATTTTATTGGTATTCTTAATCATCTGCGGCTTGTACAGCTCCTAAAAATGTACGTAAACGTGTGGAGGTGGAGGAACTGCATGAACACGCATATCTTGCGTAAACTTAGCTATCATAAGGTCGCGGGTGCGCAAAGAAATTATTTTAGTTCATTGATATGGACCTCCGCAAAGTAACGCCTGATTCAATAAATTACCCAAAAACGTACTTAAAAAAGGGTCATGACAGACAAATGAACGGACAAGAAAGTGATTCCATAATCTCATCGTCGGCGGTGGGACAAGTGCCTTAAAAGTAACGACATCGATTGGGAAAGGAAATTGTATTTCTATTCTTCTTATTACTAGTTAGTTAGTATCCAACGATTACTCTAATTTCATGACTTAAAACACAGCGATTATGATTTTGAAATTTCATCCTAATCTCGCGAGAAAAACAGGATAAAAACTAGCCTAAGGTAAACGTACGAGTGCTCGAGAGTATCCCAATAGATGGCATCTTTAATTTTATGTCATTAGCAATAGAGTTGAGAGCAGGGTGTCATCTATTGGGGATTAGCGTGTCGAGCACTTGGACGTTTACCTTATGTGTTATGTCGATGTCTAGGTATCAGTTATCTAGGTACCATCGGCCAAATACATGGTCTACCACCGTTAAGAGAAGTTTCCCTGCCGGCCGCGCGGCCGCGTTAGTATTCGTTTGGGATATTGCTGTCTTTATCGCTCGTGACATAAGCGCTCGCAGCCGTCCCCCCCATGCCTTCCGCAACGACGTCCGTATATATATCGAGATAGCTGAGGCTTTTCAAGATTTGGGCGGTTGAATTTTGGGTTTCGTTGTCCTCATATTATACGAAAAGTATAGCACAGAAATCAATGATATTTTACAATCATTTTTTTTAAATAAAATAATATTCATTATATTTTCTATGCCTGTGGTTTTTTCGATTTTTGTAAAAATGTTTTATTAGTCTGTAATTCACGTGCAAAGATGACATCTTTTTTTTGACGAATTTTATATGGAAATCTAAAAACCACAGGCATAGATAATTACGTCTTGTCCCTTGTCCATACTTACAAAATTTCATCTATTTCTGTTGCCTAGTTTTCAAATGAGACCGGGACTTGTTTTTATGGAGAATGGAACAAAGAGACTTCAATTAAGGTCTCTGCCCATTACACCGTATCATACGATGACCGTAACAGCAACGGGTCAGGCAAAAATATATTCTTTGTATCGAAAAGCATGAGACTATGCCCACTTTTGAACATGAAACTACCGTGGGGACTCACTCATATTAAATGATATTGTAACGGATAACTCACGTCTTAAATCGAGTTTAGCTTGACATATTTCGGGCTATTTCGCAACACGCGCACTACGCGCCACCTCTCTGCTCGCGCGATGAAAAAGGGCTACGAAATAGCCCGAAAAATGTCAAGCTAACCTCGATTTAAGACGTGAGTTATCCGTTACAATATCATTTACTACGCCCGTTTCGTAACCGGCCGTCGTCGTCGCGTGTCATGTATGCGTTTGACATTCCGTTTGACACTGTCTGACACGTTCCTTTTACGGTCATGCCATGATACGTTGTAATTTGTAGAGATCTTTACAGTATGAAACGCTCCACCGCTTCCTCCTTTAATAAAACTTAAAACAATGTCCAATTTTCTTCATAATATCGCAGACAATAATAACATAGGTAATTTACGACATGTTGTGGAACAAAAAAAAGAAACATTATGATTAATAGCATAGCGCTCCCTCGAGACGGGGGAAGCGACAAGAGCTATGTTGGCTGTACAGAAACACTATCTTCTTTAGTTCTAAGTACTGGATATGATGCTTTGAGTTTTATAGCGTTTTATATCGTGTTTATGTTAGGGGTAATCTTTAGAATCAATACAAAAAAATCTATACCTATAACGTAACTTGCAGACAAAAAGACAACTCACTGACTAAACCTGAAGACTTTAAATTTTGTAGATATATTTCTTGAGGATCATAGAGGTCCACTAAAGAAAAAACTTGTGAGAAAAAATATCTGAACACGACTCTATTGCCAACGGCGTAGAAGCGTGTTCAGATATTTTTGATCATGCCAACAAGTTTATGAACTCGACTGTACCTACACGAAAGACAACATAACAACAAATTGCTTAAATGAATATTTTAGTAATTATATTAAATAATAATACTTAAAACCTCTTAAAACGTATACTCGTATGACTGTATGTATGTAAACACTTAATTGTACATAAAACACAAATGTAATATAAAAAAAAACAAACAAAAAGAGTACAAAGGCGAACTTATCCGTAAAAGAGATATTTTCAAGCTAACCTGGCATGAAACGGAAAACTTAACAGATAGGCGAACAATAGTAGATTGTCAACGGAGCTCCGCGTCCACCATGTAATTGAGGCGCTTTGCTTTGCGCCTTAATAAAATTCTAGCCTAATCTACTTTTTAGTCTTCAAACACAGTGCCTATGTTATTATTAAAAATAATTATTATACTTACCCCGTGATCGTCATATCAAATACTATGCTAAATGAGTGTTATGCTAAACGTGAAATGATCCACGTTATTAAACAGAATGTTTAAGTAGAACAAGTTTTTATACTCGTACTGATTGAACAGCACCCAGTTATATATAAGCGCATCAAATCTTTACACATTGGTGTATTCTTTACATTATCCATCCCGGCGGTGGAAGAGCATCCAACATTCTTCTAAGCACAAAATATTCTGGAAGTCAATTAAACTTTGGCTGAAGTTTGCCGATCGATCCAGGTAGGGTAATTACGGTGTTTCGAAGGATTCCGTCTATTCGGATTAGCATTGGATCGGTTTAAAAGTTGTAAATTATAACCCAGTTTTTGGGCGTTCTCCCGAACTCGCCCGTGACTGAGGGGAGAGGAGTTCGTCCAAGAAATCGAATATGATGGGTTCAAATAATGCCTTAATATATATTTTTGAAATACTAATTAAAATGCCCAGTTTTTGATGGCTTAACTCAGTTTGGTAGTTATTGCTTGACTTTGTTGCAGTGTAATTCTACTTACTAAAATGTAAATGGATGAAAAGGTTGGCATGCTCAACAATAAGCGTTAGAATCGTGACATCTGTTTGACGTTACCGTCTTGCTTGCGATTGGCTTATTTAGATAACTAACCAATCACAAGTGTGACACAAATGTCAAAGTTGTCAAACAGACATAATAGCAATATAGCGGATCCAAGGATCTGTCACTGAAACCCTAAAAAACTAACTAATTTGGCTCAGGGACCCAAAGAGGGTCTTGGCCTCCGAAACGAAACCCTAATGCCCTATTTTTTTTCTCGCTATATATGTAGTATTAAATAAATTCTCTTCAGTCGTAGTCAAATGTAGCAACTAACTAATGGTGATGTAAATATAGCTATGACTATAGCTAAGGCTATAGCCTCTACATTATTTAAGCTACAATTCAATTTAAGAGCAAGTATGTTAGCTTAATGCCTTAATGTTTTAATGTCCTGAAGAGCAAGTTTTGATTGCTATTGCAGCGTTGTCGTAAATGGTACTAAATAAGTTCGTCATAGTAAATCCCGTTGTAAAATCCCATAAAATGCACAGCATTTTGTATTGCACAGCAGATATTGTAGCATTTAGTTAAGGACTCAAGAAAATAATGTCGTCGGCAATAAACTTAAGAAACTCCTTGCAGTTTTACTAAATAGAACGCACAATTATATTTAATTTAAAACACATCCCATCACCATAACTTATAATTAAGTGTTAGTCATTCATCGGCTATCTCAGTACTTTTTGCTAATTAACTTCACTGGTCTTACCTATCTTTTCAACCCAATTTGAATCCCTAGCGAGTGATCTATTGTCAATTCCGTCCTTCTCATCGTACATTCAGATTCCTAAACCCAAGAGATTCTCAGACTTTTAGACACCGACTTAATCTGAGAAAGGTTCTAAACCTGAACAGAATCCAATTTCCTTGTACTTCCAACGTAGGCAACGTCAGCATGGTTGCTGAGTCAATCGATAGTAGGCTCTATTACAACAGCCCAGAGCTAGTCTAATTGGTCACGTCAACTTGTCGTGTTCCGGGTGTGTTCTTGACAAATCGGGGGCCAAAGCCGTTTGAAACAAAGGCGACGCAAGCGGGATATTACATAAAAATCGTTTCCTTTTGATGTCACGAAAATTTCGTTTTTCTAGCAAGGTGGATACAGTCGCAATATTCCGCCATGGATTGTCTCTGTTTGCTCGACGAATGTTTTTATCCGATAGGAAAAATGACTGGCGTTTTCCTGTTTCGGAAATCTGGCTTTGCTGTGGCTAAATACATGCGTAAAAGCGATTTAAGCATTTAACATTTATTGCTTCAGTTTTTTTACTAGGTATATTAACTTGTAACTAACTAAGGCGTTGTCTAAACAAATCTTGCACTTGATTTTACCCACTTCTAAAGGCTTTATAGACGTAAACGAAGTATCTGTGGTAAATGTAATAGTCGAATGTCGTCAACATAGAAGGTGATGAAAATATTAATATAAATTTATATCAATATGAAACCAGTGTGGTGTCGGGTTAGAATTACACCTCTCCATTTCTTCCGTAGATATCGTAAGAGGCGACAAAGGATATATAGGTTAAGGTATACCGTAGGCGACAGGCTAGCAACCTGTCACTATTGTACCGTTTTTGTCAAACTTAAAATCTAAAATTGCTAAAAGTGGCTCCGATGCCGTAACGTTTCGTGTGCTCTGCCTACCCCATTTGGAAATACAGGCGTGATGTTTGTGTGTGTCTAAAGGCCTTATGGACCTAAACGAAGTTTCTGCGGTAAATGTAATAATCGAATGTCGTCAATATACAAAGTGACGAAAATATTGATATAAATTTATGTCAATATAAAATTAAACGAGTTCATTACTTAGTCTATCCAAGTTACTTCCAAACAAAATAAAAAGGGCTGAAAACGCCTTATCTTGACTTAGCTTTTAGAATGACACCAATTATTCAATGCCCTAAGTAAAAAAAATGTACATTGTGGAAACTGCACAATTCATATTTTTTATTAACGAAGAATAAGAGTTGGTATTGATGCACCCAGTTAAAATGAAACAACTGCACATACAAATCTTTGCATTACGATATTAGTCTACTGGGGCTCACTTTATATTTATCAAGGGTACAAAGTTTTCAAAATTGGAACCATGTTTCACAACGTAGCTAAACGAAAAAAATAACGAACTCATATTTTTCACCTCGACCATAATCAAACAAAATAAATTGTTTTCCTAACAAATTGAACGTTTACATAAAAAATCAGGACGACACCCCTCCGGGGAGAATTCTTTTTTTTATCGTACGCAATCAGTTCGGAAATCACCGACGTGGTCAAATACGCGCCGATATTCGATTACTGCGCTCTCTACATTTATTTACATGACAGATAGAAATCTTTTTGGTCCGAGGACGAGGCAAGATCGAAGAATGGCTTTTAAGGTCTTAAAACTTTCTTTCCAGAACATGTAGCTACTAAGTACTAAAACGAATCAGTTCCTGACAATGTAATAGATTGATTTTTTTTCCTTGGTGATTGCACTAGTTGGGAGCAATCAGTTTAGTGCGACACGAGCATGCATTCTAATGCATACGCTCCCAAAATTTACTCTTTTACCATTTATTAAATACGGCTCTTTTAAAAAAGTGTACCTTTAGAGAAAGTGCACATTAAGAAATGTATTAATTATGAGAGAAAATCGCAAAAATTTGAATCATTAGATGGATAGATAGACAATAGAGTTTAAATAGAGTCCATTTGGCACTTTTTGGTTACAAAACACTTTTGGATTCCCAATCCGCTCTATACCCGAGAGGGAACTACGGCCTAAGCCCTCTCATTCTGAGAAGAAGCCTGTGCTCATCAGTAGGACGTACCTATTGGCCTGGAATGATGGTGGTGGTTAGAAAGAAAGAATACAAACCCTTTAATTGTTAAATGTATACCGTTCAAAGTTGCACTCTACACAATTTGTTGTTTCTACCAGAACGAAAACGATTTAAAACTTTTACAACTTTCAAAGTGCGATCGTTTCCGTATGTCAAGCTCCTACTTCGACGTGTCTTAAATTCAATACGGTTTGATACATTGTAAGATAGCATGTTATATCCAATCAGATTTACTTGTAAGCTAATAATTGGATCATCCTGTAGCACGCCGTGTGTTTGGCAAGTCGACCACCAATTACACGATACACACGGATGATAACATCCTGTATATGGTACACCGCATACGATGTCGCAATTAGATATTGACGTACATTGGCACCCTTTAGATTGGTCTGGAGATTGGGAGAGTGGATGAATGCTGAATACCATAGTATAATACGAGTAATGTGTCTATACTAAGAAGCCTAACTTTGCTGCCGAAGACGCAGATGTAAGACTTTAGCTACGTACAGTGGGAGTAGGAAAACCTTCGTCAGTTATTAAATTGATTCCTTTATACAGTCATAGACTCTTAGTACGTTTTGAAACCAAAGCACTCTTAGACAAGGGCATATCAAATTATACTTACTAGACATGATAATAAGGGTTAAAATAGTATACACCTCTAACATATATCTAGTTTCATATCAATACCAAACCTTTTTAATAAAAAGCGTCGTAATAGTTTGAATCAAATAATGTTCTATTTAATTGTCAGTGTTTGTCAGTACCAAGGTGTAGTGGTAGGGTTGCTATGGGCACCTTTAAACAAGATTATGTTTAGCAGGTTGACAGTTTGATGCAGTAGGTATGTCATACTCAATTGGTAAAGCAGATAATCGCTCATACTGAGCAAAGGAAAATAGATCTTAAGGTGACGAATTTTTTTTACTCCGACTGTACAGTGTCTTTATCTAGATTCTAGATCAAGATGAACATTTCAGTAGTGCATTCAAGGAGTCAAAAATTGATCGTTACCAATGAAGACTGTAAGCTCACTTTTGAATGCTGATTGAAACAAATAACTTAAACACGGGTCTAAAGATAGATATTTAAAAACTGTTTTATTTTTTATTTTTATTGCCGCTGCAATATAAAATAATAAGTATAAAATTAAGATAAAAGATTCGGGGTAGTCCAAACCAATTAATACAGTGATTGCGTAATTTTTTTCATAGCCGACTACTTACTGCCCATGACCTTCATCTGCGAAGATTTTTTTTATCGCTGATCCGAAAAAAGTCAAAGTGAAAGTATTTATTGTGTGCTACAGGTGAATTAAGCAGGGTGTTATGATCTGAGGGAATTATTTTCCGGATCAAAAACTATCCCATCTCCTTCCCAGAGTCTCAAACTTCCTTTAGTGTTACAACGACGAACGACAAAAAGACAGACTATTTTTTAATTCCTAACGACGCAGGGAAGTACACTAACAAAACACTCATTTCTATTTCAAACACGTTCAATTTTCTACCAAAATTTACATTCAATTAGGGTTTTCACATTTGACGTTGTTTGCGATTGGCTCATTTAGTTATTTAACCAATCACGAGCAAACGTCAAACGTACCTCACGACACTAACGCCATCTAGCGATATTTCGTCTCTGTGAAAACCCTCATTGTTATCATCACCTTTAACCTCCACGAACTACAGTAACCAAGCTTCATCTCGCACCGGAACATGCTAATTCGTTAATCTGTAATTGAAACAACTTACTGAGCGCTAACCAAAACGTTTATGCGGTTTGCCAACTTTCGTCTCCATAGTCTTTAGTTGGTCCATTTCGCTGTAATACGCCTAAGTTTGGAGTTGAAACTTTTCACCGTGAAGTCGACTCGTGATTTTCTTGGCGTTTTATTTTTAGAGGGAGGCTTTTTCGAGTCTGGGTTTTTTTGAACTGAGTTCTTTGAACGTTTTTACGTTTTACGTTTTATTCGACTGGATGGCAAACGAGCAAGTGGGTCTCCTGATGGTAAGAGATCACCACCGCCCATAAACATCTGCAACACCAGGGGTATTGCAGATGCGTTGCCAACCTAGAGGCCTAAGATGGGATACCTCAAGTGCCAGTCATTTCACCGCTATTTGCTATATTGCGTATTTATATTTAAATGATATTCGAATGCGTATTATTTACTTTACCATAAATAAATGCTTGTTAAGTAAGTTATCTTTTTATTAATTAAAAATAAAGCGTGTACGAGTATTTAAATGAATAATAAAATTTTCTAAAACGTGTTATTAACTCACAAGGCATCTTCAGCATGTTCGGTAGATAAGATTATTTTATAAATAAGTACCTACATTTTGATGTTGCCATGTGCATAAAATATTAACCTATTTTTTTATCTACAGGGACGGGGATACGGGTCAGACTACCAGCAAGGCAGACCACGCACTAGGGTAAGTACTAATGCTATCATGAACATCGTTTAAGACAGTGAGATGTACTTTTTTACTTGCCTTAAACAAATTAGAGATGTACCCGGCTAGTAGCAGACTAGTCGGAAAAGCGGATTATCTGGCTATATTTACAGTTGGCGACTAATTGGCAAAAGCACCGACCGAATTTTACTATTAATATTTTTTTTAAAATCCAATGAACTTTTTACCGACTCTAATCTGTCCGCGACATTTCAAACAATTGCAGATTTTTGTAAGTAAACATGTTTTTTTCTGTAATTTAAAAGATGGTGTACATAAATACATGACATCCTACGCAAGTTCAATCTATTAAACCATGAAATATCTTGTTGGATGTACGATTGCTTGGTAGCGCCAGAGACAATTTTGGTAACGCAGGAGACGCCCAAAGTGTCGGTAAAATAGTTGATTGACCCTTAAGTGTTAGGATTTTTTTTTCATTCATAACCTTAGCTATTCAGAGATGTTGACACAATACTAAACTTATCAATTCTCTATAGTTATAGATTTTAGTACTAAAAACTACCTACCTGAACAGGCTGGTAGGTGAAAATAGCAGCTGTTAAATACGAGTGTCGTAGTCAAATCTGATATACTTTGCACTATAATTCAGTCAATTTAGTGCCTCTAAAATCAACACATTAGAACCTACCACCCTTCTCAACATACTACACGTCCCACGTGCTGAACTTAACTACTAACTAAAGCATCCTCAAAATCCACCGATACCAGATACTGAATTTTAAAACCATTATTAGCCGTGCAGTCTTTAATCATGTTCCCCTTAATTAAGGCGCGCCGTCCCGCACGTTCTCAATTTGTTATGTAAAACGTTGTACATGTGATGCAATGCTTTGCGGGATTGGTATGTTTTGCGGTATGTAAGCTGATAGGTATAGGTACTTAGGCAAAAACATGGGAACACGGAGCAGTTTTAATGAGGTTTTTGTGCAGTTTTTTGGCTTCGAAGAGCTCAAGCTCGAACACAAATGATTTATTTCTTACATGTTGGAAAATTACATGACGTTGAACATTATACGCACCTTGTAATTGTACTGCAATATAATATTTAACTACCCTCATAAATTCAGTTATAGTTTTGGTTTCGCGTTTATATGTGTCTGATAATTTATGTGTGTGTTGTGTGCATGTGTATGTGCTCGTGGCAGTGAGCGACAAATTGTTAGGTAGGAAAGTTCTTATTTAACACATTTGCTGCCGAAATCGCTACGTGGCTACGCTCGTAGCGCGTAGCCGCATTTTTCTGCTTTGCAACGAAAACTGCGTACAAACAGAGAATGCGCCTAGCGTATTATTGGCACTGAAAGTGTTAATGTTTAATTGTTACATTTATATAAGGCTTCCTCTTAAATTAAAATTAAAAATCTTTTGCATAATAATATGTGTTTTCTGTATCTACTGCTTTCTATGTGTTGGTCTTCAATAAAGAGTTATTGTGTTGTATTGTAAATGTAAAAAATTACGAACTTCATCTGATTTGATTTATACAGTTGTTAAACAATTTGTTATTTTATAACGAAAAATAGCTTTAGGTTTTTCAGTCTCCAATCTTCGGTATTTATCTTTGCCAGAAACAATCGATTTTTTTTCTGTAACATAAAACTTTAATTGTGTGAGTTTGAATGTTCTTCGCTTGTACTGCGAGTTGTGCTTGATGCTTTAACTCCTGAGAATACGCTTTATACAAAATGATACAAATCTTAAGCGTCTCCGGCTGTCTCCCGGAACGCCTTAACTGGTCTTAAAGCTTTTAACGACCCCGCATCAAATTATGACGTTGATTTTATTCAAAACCCGTCCAAGTTGTTAATCCCACCTGGCAACGTCCAAACATATACGCTGAGCTACATACTTCATCTGGCCTCCACCCCAGCTGCTTGCTAACAATCACAAACGAAACTCCTCTTTAACACGTAGAAAATACTACTTTATATGGTTTGCGTAGCTTCACCCGTTTAATATTCGCATAAGGAGAGACTAGTTATACGCTCGAATTAATGTGTCTCCAAAGAAGCAAACACATTTCGTTGCAGGCCGACCGTTTTGCGAAGGCTCTTGCGTGTTGGTTCCGTTGTTTTGCCTTGACGTATTGAATTTGGTAGGGTTAGACGGGCCAATATGGTAGGATTCGCTTAGTATTCGAACACACACTGGCTGTTTAAGCTGTCGGCTAGAGCCTTGGAGCAAGCAATTTCTGGGCCCCCGTATAGCCTGAAGTTGTATGCAAATTTATGTTGTGTACACGGAGCACGATTAGACAATATACAGTCGATATTGGGAGGTGAAGATATCAACTGCATGTAATACTAGCTTTATTAAAATGTGAAATGTATTCAACGAGATAGTTACGCTGAACGAGTACCCTATCTTTACAAAGTATAAAATAATTATTTTCCGCCGTCTGTGCGCGAAGATGTTTTAAACTAAGCGACGGATTTAAATGTGGTGTAGAACATTAATCAGTTAAATAACTTTTTACGGAAAGTTTATATAATATATATTATATAGATATACTATCGACGCGCCCCGGCTTCGCGTGGGTATAGTTTTTGAAGTATGGAGCTGAAAAATGTGAATTGTCTTTGAGAATTATAGAACCTTTTTTAAGATTTTACCTGAGCTAAGCCGGCATAGGAGACATCAGTATATGAGCGGGCTCTGTTTTTAGGGTTCCGTAGCCAAAATGGCAAAAACGGAACCCTTATAGCTTCGCCATGTCTGTCTGTCTGTCTGTCTGTCCGTCCGAGGCTTTGCTCACGGACTATCAATGCTAGAAAGCTGTAATTTGGCACGAATATAATTATCTAAACTATGCCGACAAAATGGTACTATAAAAAATTCAATGTTGCCTTGTATCCATAGTACAAGCTTTGCTTAGTTTGGGACTAGGTCAATATTGGTGTCAAGTGTCCCATGATATTTATTTATTTATTTATACATACATTGCAAGTTAAATAAATGCTGGTAAAAACATCGCTGCTATTTAAAATAGTTATTAATAACCTCTCATTCAACTGCCATCTAATGCTTACTACTAAGTCATCAACTCATCACATAGAATCGTACAAAGCACCTCAGGGGGATCCCCCCAGCTTAATTATAACTCCCCCTACGTGATCGAGGCCAAAGCTCTTTGCCGTAATTATTTCTGCCTTTACGATATTTTCCTCCTGGTGTAGAAAAAAAGACGGGTGCTCGAACCCAGGGATAGTCCTGGATTCCGTAGAGGTGTTCGACTTTCGGAGTTTTTTTTAAAAGTCCCAGGGTTAAAATGGAGAAGGCTTTTTTTTTTGGCATACTGGTGTTTGAATGGTAGTGTGTGGTGCCTGTTAACGGCGTAGGATTATAATTGTCCCAGTGCGAGTCAAACTTACGCACTAGCAATGTATAAATTTAAAATTTGTACATCATGCTCTTTCTATAAAAAACAATGTTTTTTTTGCAGTTCGGTGTTTTTTTAATAATTATTTTACTTGTGTTCTGATGTCTTACATCTTGCCAAAGTTTATAATCTTGTCAACGGGAAGTACCAATCAGCCAAATATATGGTCTACCATCCTATAGTTGATAATCGTTTGCATGTCATAAATCAGTAATGCCAATAGACGTGTCTGTCAACTTGAAAGTTCGATTTTAGCGACATATTAATTAGATAGGAGCTTGTTTGAAAATTGGTAGACCACTTATTTGGCTGATGGTACATACCCAGTGCCCAGCCAAGATGATGATGATAATGATGACCTCCTCGTGTTCCTGAGAAAAATGGTCATGACAAACAGACAAACAGGCAGATACTACTAAATGTTCTTGAGAAAAAAAAAACCTACCGACAGATAAAAAAAGACTATTTCAGACCACAAAAATCCATATTCTTTGTTAGTAGGTATTAGTCTTACAATCTAGTATAGATAGATAAAGAAATAATCCCTTAAGTTTTTTTTTTCTTTTGATTAATTAACCTCTAAAAATGTTAAACTGCAGTCGCTACTTCTTCATACTATTTTCAAAGTTGCGGGACCCTAAAATGAGGGAATTCAATCAAAGAATCTGTATGACGTGTATTCGTATAATCAAGATGAGGTTCCGGAGAATCTTACGATATGAGTATAGGCCATCCAGTTTATTTCTAAGTAATGGAATAAGTAATTGATATAATAGGCATCCATAATTCGTTATCGACAATATCAAATGAATGAGACAACATTATAATAAACATTTTTGTTACTAAAACAAGAGCTTCATAATTTAACGAAATACAAGATTGGGGGGAGTAGAATCTGAAATCTACATATACTTACCAATACCTCTTTCTAAAATGGGTTTCTCTATGCAGTAAGTTTGGCGCTACTTGGTAATGACGTCACAAGCGAGTATATCTATCTCTGTCTAATCTTGTTTTATACATATATCTGACCCGTGCGTGATTGATATGATCCCTATGTTGCCTGATGTAAAGTGCAGATGAGACCAAAGGTGATCTCACTGATTCAGTAACAGCCTATTATTCACTCATTTCTTATTTTGTGATTAATTTCATTCCTTTATAACTCTGATAGTTTATAAATAGTTTTTCCGTCTCTTCATCCGATAACTCGCATTGACACTTTGGTTCATAAAATAAATAAAAAACAGTCAAATACCGTATTGTGTCGAATCATTTTGACAATGAAAAATATCTGTTCCGGTTTATTTCTGAAGTTTTTCCAATAATAAAGTTAGTATATTTTTACCGAGCTATTTTTTAAGTTTAGTATCCGAATTTACAACTTAGTAAGTAGGAAACGGCTTTTTAATTCTTACTAAGTAGCTTACTACTACTCAGACTACTGAATTGGAATCAAGTTCTAGTTCTAAAGACTAGCGCTGCTAAGTTAACGTGATACCCAACGCTTCAGTCTACTCGTGACCGTGACCACGGCCACTGTAGTGTGGCCGAAACGTCGAGTTAATTATTACTTGTTTCGTGCGTGATGACCCCTGGGTGTTGTAATAATTACGTCTTATTTCATCATCATATATCAGTCGTAGGCCGTCCAATATTGGACATAGGTACACCTCCCCATACTTTTTGTATTTTATTATTAGAAATTATTAGAATGATACATAGTATACTCAACAAAAAGTCCAGTCAGAAAAAAGCTTACGTTAAAAATTATCAGAGAACTTACACGGTATTTTGTACAGGTTTTCTAGTTATTCTAGTAATTTGCATCGTCCGTATCTTCCTCGACTTGTTAAGGGGAATATTTTAACAAACGCTTTGCGCTCCCGCGTTTCGCATATTTAAAGAATGTTAGTGCTTTGCTGCATGAAAAACTTTAAAAGCTTCAAATAAAAAGTATATAGGTTTGCTGCAATAGCTGGAGGTAGCTTCTAAGTATGAAGTTTGTGTTTGACTGGTTTATAGTGCAGTTTTAAAGTTGATATTGTTTCTTAACTTTCGCTATTATTTTTTACTCATTCATAACTAGGTACCTCTTCGAAGGATTTTTATGTATAGTAAAATTCTGCTCAAATTACTTCGGAGTTTTGGCTAAATTTCAGTAACTGTAGTCACTACTAGGTTTTTCTAGTCGTAGATTACTTGGGGCTTGGCTTTTTGGTGAAAACGTTTTTCCCAAATGATTATTAACTGTTTTATATAGACTTACGATTTTTTTTAACTGTAAACTATTTCAGAGTATATTTCAGGACTATCCAGTAGAACCCTACAGTTTCGGTTATGTAAGTTTTATAACAATCCTGTAGTAGGTACTTACAGATTAAAAAAACATTAACTATTCCATATGAAACAGTTGGGAAAAATATTTTCGGTGAAAATTTAGAGAACCAGATTTTCTCTGGCAATCTACGTATTTATGACTACAGCTTCTGTAATGCTGCCAAAACTTGAAGGTTATTTAAAGAGTAACTATTTAATTACGTCGTTAAATCCCAGAAATGGTTTATGTAAAATTTTCACTCTTTACTTACCTCAACACCGCCGATTTGATAGCGCTGTATTTATCAGCTAAGTAAAATGCAATTTCAACACCAGTCACTTGTAGCCTAACCTACAAAAGTTGTTTTAACTCAAATTTATTTCATAAGATGGAGTTCATTTTTACAAAGTAATCATTTTTACTGAATTCCTAAACATTTTTTTATACTCGTACGAGTATGTACCTACTGCAATATTTGTTGATTTTTTGCAAGGATTAAATTCCTGAAGAATCCTGGTCACAAGGGTAAATAGCTTTTAGTATTATTTCATAGGTCTCATTCTTTATGTGTATTAAGTACCAAATATACCTATATTATTATTATATTATTGGTGTTGAAGGTGTCTATGGGCGGTGTTAATCTCTTACCATCAGGAGACCCACTTGCTCGTTTGCCATCCAGTCGAATAAAAACAACAAAAACAAAGAACATAGTAATTGTTTCAGTCCATTGCAAAGTATATCAGGGGAAAAAAGGCCTTGCAACATAAAACTGGAATGGAATACGACTAGTATGAAGGTGAAAAACATAATCCTCCTTTTGTGCTCCGCCGCAATCGGGTAACAAAACTAACCAAAAGAAAGCCGACACTGTGCAGAACGACCCGTTCGAATAACAAATAGGTACAAAATCAGACAGGGGAAACGCAATTTTGTTTCCCATTGCAATCAATTATGGTGGGGCTTTTGAGAGTCCATCGTACCTTGAAAAACCGGAGCAACAGGGGCCCAACGCAATTTGACCGGTTAATTGGTTGACAGGCTGGGCAGCCTGGCATTTGGCAATTATAAGCGGGATTGCCAATCGACGCGGTGGCAGGGTCAGCTTTATGCCACTGGAGACGGTGAGATACAAATGTTTTGAACGCCGTTGGTACAGTTAGGAATACATAATAACTATCATATTTACAGTTGCGGCTTCGCTGCGTGATCATTAGATGTGGCAGTCAAAATCAAAATCAAAAGCGAAATATTTTTATTCCATTTAGGCTACAATGAACAAAAAATCTACCATTTTGGCAGAGACTCTATCAAAAAGACTCCGGCAACAAAAAGACCCGTTACGAAACTATATGACAGCTAGTACTTGAGTTCCGTTTGACAGCTTTGACATTGTGGCTTACACAGCCAATCACAAGCAAAACTGTAACATTAAACATACCTCTCGATACTAACGCCATCTAACGGCATTTCACCTAATTATTCCAAAAAAAAAACTGATCAAACAGATACAAAATTCAAATTTATTAAATATAATGACCCGGATAACTCACGTCTTAAATCGAGTTTAGCTCGACATGTTTCGGGCTAATCCGTAGCCCTTCGTCTACGGAGCAACGCGACTCAGCGGCTGCTGCAACACGCGCACTGACTCAACCCACACTCACAACTCTAGCAGCAGCGGATTAGCCCGAAACATGTCGAGCTAAACTCGATCTAAGACGTGAGTTATCCGGGTCATTATATTTAATATGAGTGAGTCTCACGGTAGTTTCATGTTCAAATTTATTGTCAAGAATACATTACAACAAAGTACAATAAAGAGTTTACATACAAAGTTATAACAATTTTCATAGCAACAAATGTGAATCAAAATTGGCTCACGGACACAAAACATTAATAAAATCTTTCATCGTTGAAACCTAAGTTCATTCACTTATTAATAACAAGCAACAGAACGATTTTCACTAATCTAAAACTAAAAGGACTTATAAATACAACACAAATAGATCACAAGACTAGCCATCGGGTTTCCGTCTGGATGGCGTCCTCGGATAGGATCCCCGACCCAGTCTGCGAACGTCGATTGAATCTGTCTCTGAGATGAAGCTTGAGAAACCGTTTAAGTCTGAGCTGCGGACGACATCGATGCAATTTCTAGACTCTAGCTGTCCTGTAGCTTTAGAATGCAAGCTAAAGCTTTGTGTTAGATAATAACTATCAGTTTAAAATAAGATCCCTGGGCTAGTTAGGTACCTAAGAAAATTTAATCAGTTACTCATATACCGTAGGCGACAAACTTAAAACCTAAAATTGCTAAAAGTGGCTCTAAAGCCGTAACGTTTCGTGTGCTCTGTACCCTTAGTGTAAGTTTTCGGTTACAAAATACGTCTCGATCGCGTTCGCGTTAAAATCTCAATTTATATGGAAACATGAACAGCGCCTCTAGCGGAACGTTTGCGATGTTCGTGTCTCTATACAAATTGAGATTTTAACGCGAACGCGATCGAGACGTATTTTGTAACCGAAAACTTACACTAAGGGCACTGCCTACCCATTTGGGAATACAGGCGTGATGTTTGTGTGTGTGTGTTAGTCAGTTAGATTCTTAGAAAATAATCCACACGTATTTTTCTTTTGTCACTTAGAGCCAGGCCGCGCCACGGCTAAACTGCCGCAGTTTTCAACCACGTGACTTTGTGAATCAAGTAAAAGTAAGCTAAAAGCCGCCAATGCGGCCGCTTGCATTACTTTACTTGATTCACAAAGTCACGTGGTTGAAAACCGCGGCAGTTTAGCCGTGGTGCTTCCTAGGACTTAATAAAAAAAACGGCCAAGAGCGTGTCGGACACGCCCGAAATAGGGTTCCGTAGCCATTACGAAAAAAATAAGTAATGTTTTTCTAAGGATTTCGTATTTTATACGAAATCTTCCAAGTTTAGGTATATTTTATACCTTAGGCTGCTATTTACTCATAAACTACTAATAATTCCGGGACCGGGACCGGGGGACGAACTGTCGGTAGGCCTCCAGAAAGATGGAGCGACGACTTGGTTAAGATCGCGGGATCGCGGTGGATGCGGAAGGCACAAGTCCGGTCTAAGTGGAGAGCCTTGGGGAGGCCTATGTCCAGCAGTGGACGTCTTTCGGCTGACATGATGATGATGATGATAACTAATAATTCTCAAGCAAACTTAGACGTTATAGTTTTCCTTGAAAGTTTGATATACTTACTAACATTTTTAAAAAAATTCCACCAACCGGTTTAGATTTTAGAGGGTGGGGACGCTCGATTTTAATGAAAATTAAGTCTTACTCTCCGCTTCACGGCAGGATTAGCGAGCAAGATGGTGTTAGCATTCGGGCGGACCTTGCGCAAGGTCCTACCACCTGCAAAAATTTTGTATCGTAGTGAGCATAGGAGGTATTTTTACTAAAACCATGGTTCTGATAACTTGAAGCACAAACTTTTAACCACATTAAAAATTATTCAAACTTCAACCACCTACAAGTCAGTGCAAACAGCAATTCGTCAGAAGCATTTTCTAGAGCATTACTTCGAGACAGTAAAGAGGTCCACGTAACGACGGAGGACGCTTCGTTGGCCGGCGTAATAGAGGCATTAACACTGATGGGCTCTGTCCAGGCCGTTTGTCGCAGGATGGCCGCTGGCTTTACACTGTTTTGGCCTGGTGTTTCGTAGCTTTTTAACCAACTGCGAACTAGGAGCGCCAGTTTTATTTTAGAAAATGTTGTTTCATTTTTATTACTTTCAGTGATCCCGTGAAATTTTATCAAAATAGTTCAGTGATGTTATTCACATTTCATATGTCTCTTGTTGCCCCGTGAGATCCTGTAACGAGGGCTATCGCGTATAAATTCGCCGCTAGAGGCGCTAGTGTAGCGAGAGGTCTCCAAAATGTCAATCGCAGAACCGATTTAGATGTGAAGAGTTAATAAACAAACAGACTTTCAAACTTTCGCATTAGACGGCACCAATCATGGACATGTTAAGCACAGTAGTATCCAGTAATGGGCAGCAAGGCTTTATAGCTCACCGTTCATGAACTTCACCAGTTATGATCATCAGTTATCTGCACATAAGTGTTATTAGTTTTAGAAAAAGTAGCGTCCGTTTTAATATTGAGTTAGAGGAAAAAATATTCCATTATTGGTTCCTGTTCATAACTGGTGCCCTCACCCTATAAAGTGACACCCGTCTTTACACAGTATACATTCCACTATATAAATAGATTGATCATCGCCATTCCAAGCACTAAGAACCTTTCGATACCTCAAGGTACTCGTAGCGAGTCAAAGCGTCTTCTAATTAGCGGAGCCTCGCCTCGCCTTCGGCTTCTGTAATCTGCCTCGCGAGATTGTCGAGTCTGCCCTTTGTTAACGTGTGGCGACAGAAGGGTACTGCGATGTCAGGGTAACTTACAATGGAGTCAGTTAATATCACGAGTGATGTAATCCAATCCTATTAATATTATAAACGCGAAAGTTGTGAAGATGGATGACAGTTTGTAACTGCTTCAAAAAAATGGAACTGGATTCCGATATTAGCTATAACCAATTAGAGCGTATTCAGATTATTAGCTATAACCAATTAGAGCGCTTACAGACTATCCGATCCAATCGGACGCCGATATGATATCGGGGCAAGTAAAATGGATAAAATATGTACCTGTCTTTCAGATTATCCGATCCGATATCGGATCATATTTCATACATTTTACATGCCCAATGGCGTCCGATCGGATCGGATAGTCTGTAAGCGCTGTTAGCAGGGTTCGAAAAATGCGAGCGAAATTCATTGAAGTGCTAGGGCTGTCATAATAAAGAATTGACATACGTCATTTCAATCGATTTTACTCGTATTTTACGATTCCTGGCTATTAAATATTAGCCGGATGAAGTTGATATTTTAGCGCCTTCTAATTAGCGGAGCCTCTCGCCTTCGGCTTCTGTAATCTGCCTCGCGAGATTGTCGAGTCTGCCCTTAAACGTGTGGCCACATAAGGGTACTGTGATGTCAGAGTAACTTACAATGGAGACAGTTTATGTCACGAGCAATGTAATCATATCATATTATTATTATATCCGTACTTAGTCCGAGATAACAATGTAGTTTCGTCTTTTCATGCTACTTAAATGCGAAAGACACCATAAAAACAAAAACAGCAGCTGGATTTATTGTGTCATTCTTCGTTTCGCGCTCAAACGAAACCGACACGAGATTAATGTTTTAAACACAAAAATTCGTAAGGATGGAAGGAGGGATGCTTCTAATCCTTCATGAAAAATCTAGCTGGATAGCTGCGATAACACAGAAGCTAATTTTTATCCCAATATTGTCACAGGATCGGGGATAAGATCTCAAAATCTCAACTGCTGGGCTTATATTCATGATGGCACAGTTGATTTCAGTGCAACGTCAATGAAGACCACGATTACATTTTTTTTAATACCGCGGGTTTTTTTCTGCAGACAGGTAGCATTGGACTATTATAAACGCGAAACTGTGTGGATGGGATGTGTCACTGCTGACATGAAGAAAATCAGATCTGGCGAAATCGAGTTCTAATGGCGTTACGAAACGAGTTCTCAAACAAGAATGCGTGAGTCCAACTCGTCCTTGGCAGGGCAACCCCGTAAAAATAAATTAGCTTTAGTACAAGATAATGTTGTTACAATTCGTAGACGCGATTGAGCATGCGATGATGAATGACGGCACGGACAGCACAACAGTCGTGAATTATGATGTGATGCTACTTTGAGATAGTTTTCGGACAGGTTGCGTAGGAGTTTGTTCGAATCGACGTTTCATATTAATGACAGGGCAAACTGTAACCAGTGACGTGAAGTTTGACAGCTGATAAAGTTGCCCGAGAAACGTTTACGTGGTTTGTTAAGATACTAAAAAGCAACGGCTAACCGATAGTGTCTTTTCCAACCTCGACATTGGCGGAATCATCGATAGTATCGATGGACCTATACCTTCAGGAATTGAATTGAATTGATACTAAAAGGAAAAATTGGCCCATCGGACAGAAAGCATTTATAAAAAATATATACTAAAAGTTAATTTTAATGCAACAATTCCCATCTGCGGACACGATCCTGGGCGGACCACCAAAATTAATTTATCATCGTGTTTTCATAGGAATGACAAAATTCAGCTTAATCGGAAGTGGTCGTAAATGGTTTGCAAATTTTGAAACCATGAGTTACAAACGTAGGAACACATAAACATAGCAAGTTTAATAAAAGCGTGTTTAATAAAAGTTGGAAAATCCCCGACTTTGTCACTTCAAAATAAATAAAATAAAAGATTGATGAAATGTCTAAAAACTATTGCTAGAAAACCTGATTTCAAATAAAAAACCGCATTCAAATCGGTCCACCCACTACAGAGCCACAGACAGACACACATAGCGGTCAAACTTATAACACCCCTCTTTTTGCGTCGGGGGTTAAAAACAGATGCTGAATGACATCTATAGAAATAAGTACATCTTCTTCAACCTCAACACTAGAGGAATATCATCAAGAATATTTTAAAAATATTAGGTATATCGTAGTATTAGTAGAATCAAAAATCTGAACAAAATTCTTTACTCAAAGTTTTTAACAAATATTAATTAGTACATGAAACTACCGTGAGACTCACTCATATTAAATATAATGACCCGGTCCGGACCCGGGGTGCGCGTGTTGCAGCAGCCGCTGAGTCGCGTTGCTCCGGAGACGAAGGGCTACGGATTAGCCCAAAACATGTCGAGCTAAACTCGATTTAAGACGTGAGTTATCCGGGTCATTATATTTAATAATATTAATTAGTGTTGAAAGTAAAAACACATTAGTTATTTCCGTATTAAAAAAAAAAATTCATATTTTGTTGTATTTCTGTTTTGACAACCCTACTACAAAGGGCGTTAGTTGACCTAAACCGCTGTAATGCTATTCTAAGCAAATGTCGCTGCGCATACATCTCTGTCGGGCTAATGGCAGCCGAAGGCCGTTAGAGGGGGACGGCGGCATTATTGATGCCCCTAATCTCAATTATGATTATTGGTATTATGGCAACTGTATTATTGTTTATCATGCTTTTATTACTTGGGGTTACGGAATTCCGTATATTTTTCTCACGAAAATATTTATGTGTAATGATAAAAAGTAATGAAACTCATATTAAATAAATAAATATAGGTATATTAAATTACGGGACACGACTACAATTTTATTGGCATTGGTCTCAAAAAGACCATGTTTATTTTTATATATTTTTTTCATAAAATAGGCGAATTTAAGACACCTATTTGAAGGATTTTGGTTTTAGTTGCGTTATATTTTTTTACCCTATTTAGAATTTATCGGAATTAAAGCTAACCATAGTTGCCTATATAATATATAAATAGCTATAGATATAAAAAGCCGTGGTGGCCTAATGGTTTGACCTATCGCCTCTCAAGCAGAGGGTCGTGGGTTCAAACCCCGGCTTCGCACCTCTGAGTTTTTCGAAATTCATGTGCGGAATTCTATTTGAAATTTACCACGAGCTTTGCGGCGAAGGAAAACATCGTGATGAAACCTGCACAAACCTGCGAAGCAGGTGTGTGTGAAGTTCCCAATCCGCACTGGGCCCGCGTGGGAACTATGGCCCAAGCCCTCTTGTTCTGAGGGGAGGCCTGTGCCCAGCAGTGGGACGTATATAGGCTGGGATGGTAATAGTTGCCATGGCGTTAAAAACTACGTTTTTCGTTGCCCATCACAATGATTTAAAAAAACGTAGTGTCTTCTGTCACTTGGCAGTGTTAGAATTAGGCGGTTTAGTTACCTATATAACGTTTATTTACGATGAAAGTCAAACAAAGGTCAAACGTTATTTTGCAAATATACACACGGTCAATTAGTATTTTTTTACAAAAATGTTATTAAATAAAATAAATAATAATAATAAATATCATGGGACACTGGACACATTGACCAGTCCCAAACTAAGCAAGCTTGTTATATGGATACTAGGCAATGGATAAACAACTATATAGATAAATACATACTTAAATAATAGTAAACATCCAAGTACCGAGAACAACATTAGTGTTATTCACACAATATTGCCCGGCCGGGATTCGACCCAGGACCTCAAAGCTTCGTAGTCAGGGCTCTAACCACTTAGCATCCGAGTCGTCAAAAAATGTTATAAAATGATTTAATAAACCTATTCCTCGAAATGGTTTTGGAATTAGACCACATTGTAAAAAAGTGATCAATGCCAATTTGACCTAGTCCCAAAATAATAATATTCAATAGGTAGGTTCTCATAAATTAAATATACTTAAACACATTATAGTATTAAACACTCAAGACTTCGGTACAAACATTCGTATTTTTCATACAAATATCTGCCCCGATCGGGGATAGAACCCGGGACCTCAAGCTTCGTAGTCAGGTTCTTTAACCACTGAGCTATCTAGTTGTCTGGTCAACGTATAAAATTTGCACCCAAAAAACGCAAAATTCCATTCCAACCTTCAAGGTAAAGCCACCAATTACGGGCCGCTGACAACGTACAACTGTATCGGTTAGCACTAAATAACCGTCCGTTTGTCACTGCGTCGCATAGGCGCGCCGATGATTTGTGCGCGATGCGGGCCATTTTTCATCCCGGCGGCCATCACTAAATCACGCTGACAACTTGGGCCAACTATCGGGGCACTCACCCTAACTGCCCTGTCACTAGAATGCGTGACCGGCGACGCGGCGAACGATTTATCTGTTCATTGCTCGCTCGAGACTTTCAATACTCAACGGGCCGCTGGTTACCTTTGCAATGTATGGTAAAATCGCGCTGCAGTCGCGCGTAGTCAGTCAGGCTGTATTACTATGATAATGGTACTTTGAGTCTAAGCTTTTGGAAATACGGTTTGTTTTTGGACTTATCTCAAGGTAGATGCGTTTTCGTGTTAATAGTTTGCTCAGTGATGATTTATTACTTGTTTACGTTTTTAAGTTTCGTGCTGAAAATAGTTGTTACAGTTTTATTTTTCTTGTAATTTATGGTATAAAAAAAAAAACATTTTTAAGAAGAACTGCAGAAGACAACTCATTTTTTTTCTTATTGAAACTGTTTTCACAAAATAATACCGGTATACTTAATAGGTACCTACTACATTTAAAAATATCTATAAAAAACGAACCGCTCAAACTGATTTATTATTATTTGTTTACGACCGTATTCGATGAGTTTCGACTCGAACGAGCACGGATCGATAACGCCGTCCCTGTTTCTCTATATTTTTCCAATAAGGACAGAACCATTCGAGCGGACACATCGAAAAGAGAATGCTTGAATGCGTTCTCGTGTTTCAACACACCTGCTTCGCTTTTCCTTCTGCCCTTTTAAGCAGCTACGTTACCTAAAACTGTATGCCCCATACAAAAACGGCTCCCATTGGAGCCTTGGGTATATGAATGGCGGTATTTGACAAAAGTCTTAAGTAGTTGCCGCGTGAGTTGCTTTTTGATTGAGTCGAAGTTTCAGATGGGAAAGTGTTCTCGGTTGGAAGATGACGCGTTTTGTTTTTGTTGGTATTTTTAAAAATATTGAGTAGGTATTTGTTTTAATATTTTATTCGTTCAATGAATATCATGATAAAAATCACAGGAAGCTATTGGCTGCTAGCAAAAAACCGATAATCGTGGTGATTGTTCAGAAATGCCTTTCACATTTCTCTAGTTATTTCAACATTTCGGTCATGCTTTGCGCTTGACAGTAACCGTGGCTTGCCACTTAATAAAGAAATTGAGCTTCCTACATACACCTACTTAACCAAATGCTACGTTAAAAGTTTAACCACACATAAAATGCCTATACAAAGGTGTATAAAACTTAAGTTGCATGGACATAAATTCCAAACCAGTACGTGAAACTCTTAATAATCTAGCTGAAGCACTCCTTTCATATCACATCTGTTCAGCCTAAGTTATATTTATTTATATTTCCTGAGCGGTAATGGCGAATGAAAAGATTCGCTCACAAATTCTGAGCCATTATTTGCAGTGTTTTGCCCACGACCCCCCACACTGAGCCCAGAAACCTTTCCCCCATTTTACAATAAACAGATTCATGTCAGTACGACTGCATCTAGGACATTTTTGTAATAAACAATGATCAACTAAAAATATAATTTAGTTATTTCTTCGTATTGGTCGACCAAGAAAGAATTTTAATGAAAGTACCTACTTTTTTTTTAAATGGCGTTTGTCCAATGGGACAATTTTGCCACAGTTCCTATTTCAGAAATAAAACAATATGGGTGATTGTAATATTGACTTGTGAGTGATTGGCTTTGACGTTTTAAGCGACGGTGGTAAACTATACTTTTAGAAGGTGAACTCCACAATTACTGAGAACCGATTTTCACGATTCTCTGCTTGAGAGGTCATTATGTAAAACCACTAGGTCACCACATTTTTTTGTTGCAGACTGCTATAATAATAAATTTATGAAGTAGATACAACTTAGTCGTGTGTTGTAAACTATTGATAAAATATTTTTTTTAAATATTAGAAAACTACTCTATCCTTGATTGATTAATTGAAAATATACATTAAAAGGATTTGAGGAATATTTTCTTTACCTACCATACATATTCGTTTAACTATTTCTTAACAATTTAGATTATCTGCAATAACCAAACACTTCTCTAGTCTAAACAATGTTTATTTTCCTGTTTTCCAAAGCAAATATTAGTTAATAAACAAAATCGAGCATTACTTTACGGAAGGTGATGTTAACCTTTTCGCCGCCACGTCAAATACAAAAGACATCACCCATATGCCAGGCTTCTATATTGAAATGCCTAAAATTTAACCTTAACACAATTGATCGAATGTTGCTTTGGCATTGAAATAACGGACGTAGATATAGGTCGTTGACGTGGAATCTGCGGTGCGTATATATGAGTCGTTGGCGTCGAAAAGATTAATGAAGTGCATAACAGCGATGATAGCGTGTGACAAAGTAACAACATTGTGGATTATACTTTTATTAAATATTTATGATTGGTTTTTTGAGTCTTTTGTTATTTTTATTTCAACTCAAAATTTGTTACTTTTACGGGTATCCCGTGAAACCATATCGAAAATACAAACTGAAACATGGATGCACAGAAAAACCAGAAAAGGAGGAGGAGGTTTCCCAGCGCTGGTCTCCTTTTCTGGTTTTTCTGTGCATCCATGTCTCAGTTTGTATTTTCGATTAAATATTTAGTTATACTTAAATGAGTACTGTCAGGAATATGTTTACTGTGCTCATGTACTACACCGCATTGCCATACACGCTTCAGTATTTTTAAGAGCAATGTACGCAAATAAATGGGATGCTAGCAGAATACGGACTTACGACGCAGTTTGACGAGGTTGGCCGGGAATTTGCATAAACAGGCGGGTAAACAGCACTATGTGGGTACAACAGTCTGGCTTATATTCTAGACTTTGACGAGAGCTGTTTTTTAAACAAAGCCCTGGCATGTTTTTGGTGACACTAGTCTCTTGTAGTGTCAGAAGCAAAGGGAGAAAGAGACAGTTACTATTTGACTAAGGTTTAATGTTATATATTGTTTTCTTAATGCTGTATAGTTCTATCAATTTGAGCTTCTGTTGAAGTTAACGAAAAAAAAAGGTGTATTCCGCTAAATATACCTTGATGTCTCGACCTCATTGCAGGGCCGTCGTCGGTCAATGTCAATGTAATTTTAACAATATAGATAAAATAAAAATACAGAGCGTGGCAAGAATTAATTTTAGATATCGATACCTTTAGGTTCAATTGGCGTAAAGGACAAAATACCGAAAATGAGATATATAATTATGGATAGTCGTGATTAGGTAAGTTGTGAGATAATAATAAGATAACAATTTTCTTTGCAGTTAATCGCCTCTCCACTATCCGCTATTTTACGCTCTTCGTCCGAACATTGCTCTATAAACACTTTAAAACTACAAACGACACAGCTAATTGAATGCAGCGGCGACTAAATTGTTTTTTGATTATCATTAAACAGTATTTATCCAGTGCTTTTAGAGCAGCCTGGATTCAGTGAGCGTTAATTTAAAATTCATTAACCGCTGCCTGCGGTCTGCGTGAATTAACGTAATATTTGAAGTTGGTCGTATACTCAGTGTCCTAGTAATAGTGTGTAGAATAGTTGGTATTATACCGGGTGTGGCCTGTAATACGAGCAATAATTTAAAACAGCTCGCCTTCGTCAAACTGAACATCATTAGTTCAGCTGCTTTTAAAAATAATGGAGTCTTTGAATTTTCCTTTCTGTCTGTCTTTCTTTATTTGCAAAACATCATACGTTCATGTTGTCAAATTTATCCTTCCCATCGTATTTTCTCGGAAACGTTGGTATTTGTCATGCTGTTTACTTCAGTCTCAGTGCCCATCAAGACAGCGTAGCGCAAGGTTGCATCGAAAGATTGATAATCTATTATACTCGTAGAGTAGTTAACGCCTACCTAAGTTTTTTTTTTCGATTTCTGTTTAAACTACATTCTCTATAATTATAATTTAAGCTCAGGGATATATACTTCAAACTAGTGCTTTGACATCTCTCTCTCTCTCTCTCTCAAAATGATTGCACCTGAGGCCGTTGCCTAACTTTTCTGACGCTCGCAATCGCAATCAAATAACAGATTTCGCATACACAAACATGTATCCTATAGAGAAAAACATCAGGGCAGTCACTGGACGATAGGAAAACATTTTTGTCCAAGCTTAAATGGAGATTTTTTTTTCGCTGTTCGCGCTCATTTGGTTAAAAACGACTAGCTTTTGCCCGTGACTTTTTCCGCGCGGAAAAATAAAAGTACGCTGCCCCTCTTCTATGTCAATCAATCAATCAGTCATGGTGTTCATTGTGTCTTAAGAATAAATCCTTAAGGGATAAATAAGGGATGGTATGCTGGCTTTTCTGCTATCGATACTTCATTATTACATTGTCATCAGAGTTCTACACAAGTTCTTAATTTCAAGTAATTTTGACCGTTTCAAATAATTCGAAATTCTTTTGTAAGATACCAAGCGGACAAAGAAAGTAATAAACGATAATAGAATACGAAGTAAAACTGAAAGCTCTCTAAATAGTGTTGTGAAAAACGCTCATTTCGAGGCTTAAAGACTCGAACCCTAAAGACTCTCGAGGCTTAACGACTCTAAGGCCGCAAAGACGGTTTCTTGCATCCATACGCATAAAATAAGCCAATTTAATTGTCAAATATAGTCGAGTCTTTAAGACTCTGAAGTCTTAAGGGCTCGAGTCTTTAAGCCTCGAAAATGAGCGTTATCCACAACTCTATCTCTAAAGAACTAAGTAAATATTCTGCTCAGAGAAGCTGCTTTCGACACATTTATAAATTTAAAGAACTCCTAACAGCTTGCTCTAGCAGACTGGGTGTTAACGTACAATTTTTTTTCATTCCTCTGTCTTGTCTCATTTGCGATCGCGACAGATACCGGATCCCGTGCCGATAGCGGATCGCATCGCATCGAACGAACTAGAAATCTAATGTTCACGCCGATTGTTCTCAATTCGAACGCGTCTGGAATAACGGTCTATTTAACTAGATCGAGCCCCTATGCGGCCAAACCAAGCGAACAACGACTTAAAGTCGACAATCTAAGAAGTTAAGTGACTGCAAATGGACAGCAGGAAGTTTTATCACTCGTCCCGCTGAGCCGTCTATCACCCGAATAAAAGTTAGTCGCAAAAGTGATTAGTATTTGTCTTAACTAAAATTCGATTTGGAAGGATGCTCCGCACGTAAATGGCGTTTTGGTGCCTCTTGGTTCTTTTGTTTCACCAATTTGTTGGGTGCTTCTAATTACTGCGTAACTGAGGAGAGGAGTATCATAGCTTGACAATGACGCAATGACGACTCATATTCATAAAATGATCCCAACGTTTATGCAACATTGCAGGGGTCATGGTCAGGAGTAGACAAGTGTAGGGTATCATCCATTTTAATCCAGCGCCTTATTTCAACTTTGTATTGGTGAATATTTACACGCAATCTCCGGCTATTCGACGCCAATAATCTTTTGCCTATCACCAAATACCTACCACGAATATGAGAATTCATGTATATGCGTTATTCCAGTTAAAATTACGAGGGAACCGTATTTAAGCAAGGGCATTAGATTACTCTATCCTAAAAAAAGTGATCACTTGACGTCATCCCAAGCACACAGAGTTATTTTTTTATAAACTGATAACATGCATTCAAGTATCTGAACGGAACTACCTTTTGATTTCCAATTTATAATTTACTACCATTTTATCGGTTTCAAATATTTTTAACGTTTAACGTCGAATGAGGCGAAATATCATGATTTTATTATCTAAGTAATTAGATTAGTTTTTACAAATTTCCGTTCCATAAGAGCCCTTACTTAATTACATCCGTTACTCAAACTTATTTTTGTTTCATTAAAAGAACAAAGGCACATTGCGGAAGAAATAGTAACCTAAAACAACATTAAGAATAAATATTATTACCGGTCCAACGGTAACTGGCTCGAGTGAAGAAATTAGAAAGGCGAGGTAATTGAAAGTAAAGAAAATTAAATGCTTTCGCAATTTGTCCCTTGTTTACAGTGAAGCGTGAAAAGTAAAAAGTAAGATACCTATGCTGAAAAATATAAATCAATTCTCGAAATCTTCGAAAAATCTAAATTAAGTTTTTCATGCTACAATACGGTATTTGACTATTTTGTACATGTTTTATAAATTAAAACTGCACAATGCCTGTTATCGAATAAAGAAACATTTTTTAAGCTACCTTTACAAATAACAAAGTTATGAGGGTTTGAAATTCAAGATTAGACGGAGAAAGACATACTGGCATGTGACGTCACACGCCAGTACCGCCATCCTTGAAGCATAGAGAAAAGCGTTTGAGAAAGAGACAGGTAAATAGATTTTTCAAAAATTCACTATAAATCCAATTTTCAACCGATTTAAGTTTTCTCTTCGCTAAACACTGTCTGTACCTATATCTATATTTTCATAATAATATTAAGATATGGCAAATTCAGGAGTTGTCAAATACCGTATTCTATCAGTTTCCTGTGACGGACGATTAAAATTTTTCTTTGTACTTGTAAACGCATGTGATAAATGAGAAGGTAATTACATTAGAATCTATAAATGAAATAATAATCTAGAATAAAAAGATCTATAAGTAAAACCGCCTTATTCCTGTCAACCTGATAGCGAAACTGAAGTTGCATCATTATGCCAGTACCTGTAATAAATTACAAATAAACAATGTCGGTACATTAGTAAACATACACACCCAATTATAAATATACGCTAGCCAAAAACAACTGCCATCGAGAGGACCCAAAAACGCCAACAGCGTTCTTCGAAGACGCATCACCGGAAAACTGCCACAAATCTTGTCTGGCATTAACACACAGACCGTGTTACCATTTTACACGTAAACAAAATATATTTACTGGTGGCAACAAAAGGGGAAACACTATTTTGGGATCATAAATTCTAATTTTGGGATAGAGATTTCGAATAGAATTCAAGCAAAAACAATGTATTCGACAGGGTTTTTTTTATTGTCGATGCCTAACATTGAAAAGACTTACATAGTTATTCCAGCACAATCCGATACCAGGAAGTGATCCAAAAATGGTTTGTGCATTTCGAAACCACGACATAAGACACACATATGAACGTTGCAAGTTAAATAAAAGCTTGTTAAATACTCTACTTATTCTCATCCAAACTATTTTTCAACAGCAAAACACATTTCACAAAGTGCTTTGTTAGTACAGCTAACGTGACCTCTATATACCCACTCCACTGAGAGTACATGCATTAGAACAAGAGCAATTTATTACAACTAAGTGTACGCCGGATGTTGCCGACTGTACAATTTAGATTCTATTGTCTTACGAAGAATTCTGGTACCTACTGGCGGGAATAAGGAAGAACTTAGCAAGTTGTTTTCTCCGTGTTTCTTGTTGGAAACGAAAAAGTAACAAGTGTCCTGGTTTTTGAATTGATTTAATACTTTGGTGTTTATGTATGATTAAAAGTATGTGCATATAGTTACGTTGTTTGAGTCATAAAAGAGGTTTTTTTTACTGGTCCTGCTGAGAAGGTTATTTCCTATACTTTTTTAAACACTTTATTTATATAAGCTTCACTTGTAACTATGTATCTATGTACGAATGTGATGAACTCTGTGCCTCTTGTGAAAACTAGTAGGTGTACTTTTCAGGAGAGCATTTTTAAGTTTGAAAAAAAAACACCATAGAAGCCGTTTCTACCTACTAATTTAAATATTAATGAAAAGTCAGAATAGTTAGTGCCTACATAGGTACTTATGCATGACATGAGTTCTAATTTTACTTGAGCTAAGTAAGTAAAGTAAGTAAAAAAATAAAACTTTATTTATAAACAAAAGAATGCTACACATACAGTACATACAAACTAATACAAATTTGAACTTGCACTGCGATTCAACAAACACACAAAACAATATGCTCCTATAGAATTTTTTGATCACAAACGTTGTGTTACTGGCACCAAACGTGTAACTAAGTGTATATGCGGACAAGAACAAAAAGCTACAGACTATTTTTGTTACAGAAACGTATCGTGGAGACTTTTAACAATGGAGAAGCGTGGGCGAACCTCTTCTGCTAATTAAAAAGATCACAGTTTTGTCCCGGTCATATGTCGGGGTATCCGGGTCTCCGGGTGTCCGGGTATGCGGGTGTCCGAACTGCCGTGTGCTCTTGCCCGGTCCGCACTTAAATCAGCGTACCCTTTGAATTGATGTAAACCTTATTTAGGACTATGTTTTCGGGTAAACTTTGCTTCGAACGTTGAATAACATTTATTTGCATAGTTTTTGAGCATAGGTACAGTCATCTGCATTAATATCTGCCACATCGGAGCGTGCAATAATATTTCACACGTCCTACATGCCCTAGAAATAGAGTCGTATATATGCACTCGGATATTTATGCACGCCTTGTTGTGTCAGATATTAATGCAAGTAACTGTACATAAAAATTACAAACTTATAGACTGAAGGGCTTTAAGCAGACCGTCAACCGTCAGACCGTCAAACATAGAATTTAATAACAAATTTACTTAGGAATCAGCCTTTAAACGGATGTAAATCTTAAAAACTACTTGTAATCATTGGCAAACCGTTCAGGTGGACCCCAAGTACCCCAACCCGAACCACTTCCACGCAAAAACCCAACACAAAAAGTAAATAGGCCGAACACATAATATTCCTTTCATGTCCTCGATCCGATCGCGAGCATATAATTTCGTCCCGAGATAGTATTAAATCGCCACAAAGCGTCCCCGAGTATAAGGACTTAATTTTATTTCGTTTATTCGACATTTTTTGCCGGCCGCTCCATTCGGCCGGAGTTTGCAAAAGCCCGGTTAAAGGGGCATTTCGGTCGTTCTTAAATAATGACGGACATTGAGCGGTACCGTGCTGTCGTTTTGGACCTTCCGCAGGTCATGGGTACTTTTTTGTGCGGTTTCTGCGGTGCCACCGTGCTTCATGGGGGGCGGTGCTGGTAGGAAACGTAATCATAACTTTTTTAGATACGTTTATAAAGTATGTTTAAAGAGCAGGCAAAAAAAAACACTGACATTAACTACGAGATTGGTTTTTTGGAATCTTTTTGATTTTTTTTATTTCAATTCCAAATTTTTACTTTTACGGTCATCCCGTAAAACCTAAATTGAAAATACAAACTGAAATGTGCATCTAGCACAGAACAACCAGAAAAATAAGAAAAGAATAAGAATAAGAGTTCTTATTTTTCTGGTTTTTCTGTGCATCTATATTTCAGTTTGTATTTTCAATTAACTACGAGCATTAAGCCGAGTTTAGACTTGTAAGAAAAATCGTGCAAGCTGCATTACATTGCGGCGCTCGATTGACCACTACAAACTCGTTTGCTTTACGCCCTCGCAATGTAATGCAACTTGCACGATTTTTCTTACAAGTCTAAACTCGGCTTTAGTCATTCATGCACTTCTATATTATCGTTTCCGGGTTCCGTACGGCGTTTTGAGATACAAGGTATAGTGAGCGACGCTCAGTTATATATAATATAAATAACAAACCTTTTTCGGTATGTTTAGAATGACAATAAATTTAATTTTCTTAATACGACGACTATTCATTTTTGGATCTCATCAATAACAACTGTTAAGCACTGTGGTGGAGACGATGCATTTTTTGCCTATCCAAAAAGTTGAATTAAAAAAGTATTACATTTAGCAGAGCCCTTTGCGATGTACCTACTTTTATACATTTTAGAAATCCTTGAACAATTTAAAATAAGTACAGCGGAAATAGCTTAATCAAAACGTAAACTATGTTCTTAATTCAATAAAGCTTCCAATAAATCAATTCTAAAATCAAGTTATACAAGACTGGCGATTGGTACTTCAGAGAGTACTTTGTCTACAATCCAGAATATCTTCGTTGTTATCTTCCCTTTGTACTCGGTAAGTTTGTTAACAGCTTTAGCAATAGTTTTATTATTTCTACCTGAAAGTTGACGCTGTTTCAGACGAGCATTTTGTTGTGATCAAACTTTGTAATAATACTAGTTTTACTCTCCACTTCACTAATCCATTCCACTCCACACTAAAACTAATACTACTAATACTAAACTATACTATACACTAAGGGACGGCGTCGCCGTCTCTATTTGTTTTGCTTGAATAGATGGAGACGCATCACATTAAACCGTCAGTTAACACTAATCAATGGATGGTGAAACAGCCCCTAATACTGATAAGTACTAGTTTGTCTCGCCGCTTTGCTCCCGTAGAAAAAAAAACCTACTAATATATAAAACAAGACAGTTCGTGAGGATTGACGGATGTATGGCTGGATGGCGTACTGTGTTAATTAAAGTGTAATCGTGTTAAATACTTGTGATGAAAGCATTAAATAACATTGCAGATCTGTTTAAAAAAAATAGGCACGTTGAGTTTCTTGTGGATTCTTGTCAACAAAATATTTTCCGGACCAGTGATAATGTATGTGACAAAAAATATTTTAATTTAATCC